>NW_028260272.1:0-25003 GCF_056163025.1 Triticum urartu | reverse complement strand
TGCAAAAAAAATTCTATGCAAAAAAAAAGATATAGTAAAGTAAGTGATTCCATAAATTTACGCAGTTGCCCAAGAATTCACTATATATTCTTAATCAACGATTTCTTATATAGAGAGAACGGCCCTCACAAATTGAAAATACTAATTTGTTAAGAATCAATCGAATTGAAGTCATAGTGTCATCGTTGGCTGGAATCGATATATTCGCGAGATCCGGGTCACAATTTGTATCGACTAAAGAAATAGTAGGAATCCCCAAAATGGCACATTCCCGAAGAGCTATATACTCTTTTTGCTGATCAAGGACGATCACAATGTCTGGCAATCTCGTCATATATTTGATCCCGCCGAGATACCTTTGCAAAGTAGATAATTTTCTCTTCAAGATTGCCACATCTCTTTTTGGGAGATGGTGGAATTTTCCCATTTTTTCTTCTGCTCTTAAGTCTCTAAATTGAGAAAGTCTAGTTTTCGTAATCGACCAATTCGTTAACATACCACTGAACCACTTTTTATTAACATAATGACAACGAGCCCTTATTGCAGCTGATGCTACTAAATCTGTTGCTCTTTTTTTGGTACCAACAATTAAGAAACTTTTTCCCTGACTTGCTGCATCAAAAACTAAATCACAAGCTTCTGATAAAAAACGAGCCGTTCTAGCGAGATTTATAATATGAGTACCTTTACGCTTTGCCGAAATGTAAGGGGCCATTTTAGGATTCCATTTCTTAATACCATGACCAAAATGAACTCCTGCTTCTATCATCTCTTTCAAATTAATGTTCCAATATCTTCTTGTCATTTTTTCCACACTTCCTTTTTTTTAATCCTACCATTCCATTACGGAATTTAGTTCTTTTTGAAGATTAAGAAAGATCCGAAATAGCTTGAAATAAATAATAATTGTTCCGAGAGAACCTTGTACTAAGATAAGAGTTGGCCATTGATACATGGTATAAACATAACCACCTTAATGAATTAACTGACTTGTTTTACTTATTAAAATAAAAATCTTAAAAATCTAAAATTTGACCTGTTAGTGTTCTAAGTTCAAAAGTCTAGTAAAGTAAAAAATATTTTTATGGGGGTTCTTATGTCTCATAAAAATTGTTTGTTACGTCAGAATCTGAAGAAACTAATTCTGTATGGAGAAACAAAAAATCTCTCATTTCCGACGCGAATAGATTTTTTTTTTTTATTTCGAAATAAAGGTTCTTGTCTTGTGGGGAACGATGCACAAATTTTTGGAATCCGGTACCAACAGGTATAATCCCCCCCAGAACTACGTTTTCTTTCAAGCCTTTCAACCAATCAATGCGACCTCGTAGGGCAGCTTTTGCTAAAACTCGAGCAGTTTCTTGAAAACTTGCTTCAGATATGAAACTTTGGGTATTCAGGGAAGCCCTTGTTATTCCCAATAAGATTGCCCGATAATAGATCGATTCATCCAAAGCTCGTCCTGCTCGTTCCGCTCGCAATAGTCCGATTAATTCCCCAGGCGAAAAAACATTAGACATTCCATCTTCGGAAACCCGCACTTTTGATGTTACTTGGCGTATAATAATCTCTATATGTCTATTATGGATCTGTACCCCTTGGGATCGATAAACCTTTTGGATTTTATTAACCAAAGAGATACGACTTTGGGCTATGGTTAGCTCAGCTCCAATCAAGAATCCCCAAGGGACCCCAAGAATTCTTGGTATACGCTCATTCCAATCCTCAATTCTCCTTTCGAGATTCGGGGATAATGAATCAATTGAACGCGCTTCAAAGATTTGTTCCACTTTTGGAAGACCTTGCGTTATGTCACTAGATCTCGATTTTTCATATATAAACGTAACTAACCTATCTCCCTTGTAAAGGATTTCTCCATAATGACCATTAACAGTTGCTCCTGTAGTGGCCAAATAAGGTTTAGCTGCTCTTATAACAAAGGAATTCATATTTACAATGAAAATTTGACCGGATTTTTTTATGTGCGATTTAAATAGACATACATTTTCACAAATAAATTGTCCAAGGTGAATTATTGCCAATGTCTCTTCCCAAGAATCATGATGGACAAAGTGACAATTCAAAAGGAATGGATCCAACATTATGTTACTATCGAAATTAGAAATCCTTTTATTTTCATCTATTAAAGAGTATTTAAGTTCTTGAAGTACTTGGAAGGTTTGTTTTAAATTGTCAACGAACAAATATTTTTTTAACAGGATTTTATTATGCGTTAGTAAATAGTAAGATGAAGAAAAATGCGATATACTAGCTACAATAGCGCCTAAGGGCCCAAAAATTTCTCGAATAGGAATTCTAGGATTCCATTCTTTTATCGCATTGGGATGTTTTGAATTCTTGAATAAACCAATTCGAGAACAGTTGGATGCCGACAAAATCATCAAAGAGTGGTATTCTTTATTTCGATTCAACAAAGTGCCAATAGCTTCTGGATGTTGGCTAAGTGATTCAATCTTCGCCTTGGAATAAAAAGAATTGATATTGGCGCGATCTAACCTATTATGGGGAATCGGTCCTGCACTTGTCCTACCATACCTTTTTCGTGTATACGAAATAGTGGACTTGACTAACTCAATTCTTAGGAAATCGCGAATAAGATCATTTGCTCTTACCTCAACAAGGGAAGCACCAGCCTTTTCTTTTTCTTCTTGTTCCCAATTCACTACTAAGCAAGTTCTAACAAATTGACTATTTGTGTGATAAATTCTTTGAGTTAACTTGCTATTTTCATGAGAAATAAAATTGACAAGTCGAATTTGGAGATTATTTTCTTCTTGCAAGAGATCCTGCGGGAAAAGTGTTGCTAAATTTCTTCCTTCGTCCATTTCATATGCCACTGTAGGGCGAACGGAAACAAAATACTTTTCCTTGCTCTTGAGAATTTTTTTCCGTTGAACATAGACCCAATTTTTCCTTTTTTTTGATTCCTTAGAATCTTTTTTTTGTCTTTCTGGCGGTATCAAACAGCCACCTAATATCTTATCCGCCTCTTCAGGAAAATGAATATCTCCGGAAAATATTTTGAGTTCCGTATGGCTTTTTTTTCTCTTCACTCGGACCAGTCCGCCTAGTCGACTTCTTGTATTTTTTGTGAGTTGTGTATTCACTCCAATAATACTATTGTCAAGTATCTTTAGGGATGAAGATCTCGGCAAGATATGAAGTTCTTGAAGAATGAAAAAAAACCGATCTACTTCTTTTTGGTATTTTAGACTAAATTCTTTTGTTCCTCGATGCTCAATCAAACCCTCTTTTTTTAAGATGGAATCTTCCTCTGGGCTCTCGTATTCGTCCTCTGAATCTTCTTCTGAGTCTTCCTCTAAAGTACCATATTTTTCCTCTGCGCTTTCCCCGGGGCTGCCATATTCGTCTTCTGAGTCTTCCTCTAGAGTTCCATATTCGTCCTCTTGGGTCCTATATTTGCTCTCTGGGCTCCCATATTCCTCTTCTGAGTCTTTCTCTAAAGTCCTATATTCGTTCTCTGGGTTCCCATATTCGTTTTCTGGGCTCCCATATTCGTCTTCTAGGGTTTCATATTCGTATTCGTCTTCTAGGATTCCATATTTAGATTCTTCTAGGGTTTCATATTCATATTCGTCCTCTCGGGTCCTGTATTCGTCTTCTAGGGTCTCATATTCCTCTTCTGAGTCTTCCGCTCGAGTCCTATATTCTTCTTCTAGGGTCCTATATCTAAATTTAACAATTCCTGAACCCTTTTTATCTTTTCTGTATCGGGGATCGTCAAAATAAGCAAAAATAGTATTTCTACGTAAAACACCCATAAGGGGGATTTCAATCGAAATCCCAAAACAGGATATTAGTTCTTTCTCTTGTTCTTGATGATATTGTAATGGAATGACGAACCTATTTCTTCGCTTTTTCGCCAACAAATCTGAATTATCTTGAAAAATAGAAGGATAGATAAAATTCCAATGGCCATTGGACATGATTCGATCCGACGTTGAATAATCAAGAATTTCCCTATCTTTTTTACCATAAGTATTCATTTGATCTTGATCCTTGTGGAGTGAAAAAGACGCTATACTGGATCTGCACATACTTACTGACAATATCCATAAATGGCTTGTTTTTGGTAATCGGCGAAGATTACCATATTGATATTCGGGCGCATGGTAAACATCAGTACTCCAGTGCATTTCGCCGTCTGATTCAGAATAAATATGCTTTTGTACCCTTTCTTTAAAATGTAAAGTGGACGTTCCGGCACGAATCTCCGCAATTACTTGTTCGGATTTTACATATTGATCATTTTGCACTAGAATCAAGCTTTTTGAGGGAATATTCACACTATATAGAATATCTTGACTCTGAATAGTTACATGCAAGTCTATATAACATAGAAAAGCAGGCTGCCCATGACGGGTACGTGTGGGGTGAACCAAATTCTCATTGAATTTTATTTTTCCATTCGAAGGGGATCGTACAAGGTCGGCAGTACCCCCTGTGAATACTCCGCCAGTATGAAAAGTTCTTAATGTTAGTTGAGTCCCTGGCTCCCCAATTGATTGACCTGCAATAATACCTACGGCTTCTCCCAATTCGACCAGATCACTATGAGTAGGACTCCGGCCATAGCATAATTGACAGATCCAAGAAGTGCTTCGGCAAGTAAAGGGGGTTCTAATATATATTGGTTGTGCTCGAAATGGTTGTGCTCGAAAGGCAGTTATGAATCGATTGACTAATCCAATTCCAATATCTTGATTTCGCGCGGCAATGCATCGTGAACCGATATATATATCGTCTGCTAATACACGACCAATTAGTGTTTGGACAAAAAGTTTTTCCGTCATCCCATTTTGAGGACTTACAGAAATACCTCGGATAGTACCACAATCTCTTCTACGCACAATAATATGTTGAACTACTTCAACAAGTCTACGTGTAAGATATCCAGCATCTGCTGTTCGCACAGCAGTATCTACAACCCCTTTGCGGGCTCCATAGCAGGAAATTATATATTCTGTCAAAGAAAGTCCCTCGCGTAAATTGCTTTGAATAGGTAAATCAATCATTTGTCCTTGAGGGTCCGACATTAATCCTCTCATACCTACTAATTGGTGTACTTGAGATGCATTTCCTCTGGCTCCTGAAAAAGACATTAGATAGACTGGATTAGAAGGATCCGTTATCCGAAAATTTGAATTCATTTCTTGTTTCAAATATTCACTTGTCGCATACCATATCTCAACAGATTGGCGTAATTTTTCTACCGCGTGTACAGCCCCATAATAATAGTGTTTCTCCAAAAGAAAACTCTGTTGTTCCGCGTCTTGGACTAACCATCCCTTAGAGGGTATTGTTAAAAGATCCTCGATTCCTAACGAAATCGATGTAGTAGTGGCTTGATGGAAGCCCAGAGTCTTTAGTTGATCCAGTATATGGGATGTATATCCCATTCCAAAATGATCTATTAATCTGCTAATAAGTCGTTTCATACCAGTTCCGTCTATCTCTTTATTATGAAAGACCAGATTGGCCCGTTCCGCCATACATAAGTACCCCCTTTTCGGCTGAGTAGGATTCGACAATTGCTGAGTAGGATTCGACAATGGGCCTGAGTCAGTGATTCGAAAATTTAATTAACTTAATTGCCTCAATCTCAATCTGGATTCGCGTGGCAAATAATGATGATACTAGGGAAATCGGAATGCCCCCCGAAAGGGGAGGGGCATCGCCGAATCTAACTTTCTTGTTTAGGTAGTGTATGAATAGGCCTGACTAAATCCTTGTATGGCTTCCTCTATTTCTCTATAAAAAGAAATATGACCAAGAGTGGTTCGAATGTATATCGAACGAATTTCTTTTTTTCTATTTCCCATTATTAGATAGTGGGCATAAATCTCATGATAAGTCCCCAAAGATTCATATTGAACTTCAATCGGAACTTCTCTTGACCCAATGACGCGTTGATCCAGGTTCCATCGTAGCCACAAGGGACTATCTAAACTGATTAGTTTTTGTCTATAAGCTCCCAGTGCATCATAAGAACTAGAAAAATGGGGTTCTTTATCTTTCCTATATTTAAAATTATTATTATTATTGTAATTTACTTTTAGATTTGGGTAGTTTCTGCAACTATTATATCTATTTGCACAAATACCTCGACGCTTTCCAATCGTTAATACATAAAGCCCGATAAGCATGTCTTGGGTTGGTACGCAAATAGGATCCCCAATAGCGGGAGATAAGAGATTCATATGAGAAAACATAAGTAAACGGGCTTCTGCCTGAGCTTCCAAGGATAAAGGTAGATGAACAGCCATTTGATCTCCATCAAAGTCCGCATTGAAACCCTTACACACTAATGGGTGTAAAGAAATAGTACGCCCCTCTACTAAAGTGGGTTGAAAGGCCTGTATGCCTAATCTATGCAGGGTAGGTGCTCTATTTAACAGTACAGGATGTCCCCGCATAACTTCTTGAAGTATTTCCCATACAATGGGTTCTTTTTCCCAAATTTTCCTTTTAGCAATCCTTACATTAGAAGTGGCGCGTTTCGTGATTAAATCGCGAATTACAAATAGCTGAAAAAGCTTTATTGCTATCTCTAGAGGTAATCCACATTGATGTAATGAAAGCGAAGGACCCACAACAATGACAGAACGCCCCGAGTAATCGACCCGTTTCCCAAGCAGAGTCTCGCGAAACCTTCCCTCTTTACCTTCAATTACATCTGAAAGTGATTTGTATACTTTATTGTGACCATCCCTCGTCGGTTGCCCGCGGGACCCACTATCAAGAAGTGTATCCACGGCTTCTTGTACCAATTTTTCCTGGCACATTACTAAATCTGCTGGCGCTAATTCACTTCTTTTTAATAGATAGGCAAGATTGTTGTTCCGACGGATAACTCTCTTATAAAGTTCATTAATGTCTGAAGTCACTACTTTATCTCCAGACCTATAAACAATAGGTCTCAATTCGGGAGGAAGAACCGGTAATAAGCACAAAACCATCCATTCTGGTTCTACATTTGTTTGAATAAAATGTTTCGCCAATTGCATGCGTCTAATCAAAAAAACTTTTCTTATTCGTCTTTTTCTATCTTCCCACTCATCTCCACTATACCCCTCGTCTTCTAATTCCTTCCATTCGACCAAAGAATTCTCTATAATAATTCGCAAATCCAAATCTGCTAATTGTTCTCTAATAGCACCTGCTCCTGTCGCAATTTCCCGATTTCGAAATGTTGCAAAGCCTGGGGTAGAAAAAAAGGGAGAAATGCTGTGGTTACAGGATGCAATTTCCTCTTCGAATAAACCTCGTAATCGTAAAAAAGTGGGTTTTTTAGTGCTGGGCCTAGCAAAAGAGAAATCGCCGTATACTAGGCCCTCCAACTTCTTAAGAGGTTTATCTAAAAGATTCGCGATATAACTAGGAAGACCTTTCAAATACCACACATGAGTCACGGGACATGCGAGTTTGATGTATCCCATTTGATATCTTCGTATCCGAGAATCCACAAATTCGACCCCGCATTTTTGGCAAAATCTTTCGTCTTCGTTTTCAGCTCCGCTCGCTCGAGAATTGCCACAAGCGCAAATCCCGCTTTTTATGGGTCCAAAGATTCTTTCGCAAAACAATCCATCTTTTTCTGGTTTATCGGTTTTATAATGAAAAGTAGAGGGCCTTGTGACTTCGCCAACGACTTCTCCATTAGGTAGGTTTTTGTTAGCCCAAGCCTTTATTTGTTGAGGGGAAACGAGTCCAATTTGAAGTTGTTGATGTTTATATTGGTCAATCATAAAATAGAAATAAGAAAAGAATTTATATTTATTCCGATCAAACTTCCTCCCTATTAACCTGGAAGTTCTTTTCAGATACAAGGAAATGATTCAGTTCTAGAGCCAAAGATCGTAGTTCTCGAACGAGCACTCGAAAAGATTCTGGAGGATCCTCATGATTAGGTATTCTTTTTCCCCAGATCGTAGCATTAAGTATTTCTTGGCGAGCTATAAGATGGTCAGATTTATAAGTAAGTATCTCTTGTAAAATATGAGCAACACCAAATCCTTCTAAAGCCCAAACTTCCATTTCTCCTACTCGTTGTCCCCCTTGCTTGGCTCTTCCTCTAACCGGTTGTTGTGTAACAAGTGAGTAGGGCCCAGTAGAACGCCCATGAATTTTCTCATCAACTTGATGAATTAATTTTAAGATATAGGACTTCCCTATTAGAACAGGTTGCTCAAAGGGGTCGCCTGTTCTTCCATCAAATATTCTGCTTTTTCCCGGGTACTCGGGTTCAAATACCCATGGATTTTTTGTTTCTTTACTGGCTTCATATAATTCTGAAAACACAAGTTTTCTTGAAGCCTCTTGCTCATATCTCTCATCAAAGGGTGCTATTCTATAATGTTTCTTTAGCAGATCCCCCGCTAATCCGAGCGAGCTTTCAAATATTTGTCCCACATTCATTCGGGAGGGTACTCCTAAGGGATTGAAGACCATATCAACGGGTGTTCCATCTTGCAAATAGGGCATATCTTGCCTAGGCAAAATTTTGGAAATGATCCCTTTATTCCCATGTCTTCCGGCTACTTTATCCCCAACTTTGATTTCACGTTTCTGTAAAATATATACACGAACCATTATGTCGAGCGGGTCCCTTTGGATCCATTTCACATCGATAACGCGCCCTCTTCCACCTATAGGTAATTTCAGAGAAGTTTCTTTTGAAGTGGAAACCTCAAGGCCAAATATGGCCCGTAATAATCCAGCTTCCGCGATATAAGATGATTCGCTCGCTATCTGAGGCGTTAATTTACCTACTAAAATATCACCAGTTTCTACCCAGGATCCCAACCTAACAACTCCATTTCTGTCCAAATTGCGGAGTAAATGTTCTTCTAGATGTGGTATTTCTTTAGTGATTTTTTCAGCGGAGCCCTGGCTTGTCGTATCCGTCTGAATTTCATATTTCCGGATGTGAAAAGAGGTATAAATATCTTCATATACCAAACGTTCGCTAATTAGTACTGCGTCTTCAAAATTGTAACCTTCCCATGGCATATAAGCTACTAATACGTTTTTTCCTAAAGCAAGTTCGCCCCCAATTGTAGCAGCTCCTTCTGCTAAAATTTGTCCTTTTTTAATGGATTTACCCCGTGGAACCCGGGGTTTTTGGTGCATACAAGTATTTTTGTTAGAGCGACGGTGGTTAACTAAAGGAATACTTATAGTCTTCCCACTACTTGATAAAAGTATCTTATGACTATCAGTAGAAATGATCTTTCCCTCGCGTTCGGCTATAATGGAAACCCTCGAATCTAGAGCTGTTTGGCGTTCCAATCCAGTTCCAACAATGCATTTCTCGGACCGAGAAAGCGGAACTGCTTGGCGCTGCATATTAGAACTCATTAAAGCCCGATTCGCATCATTGTGCTCAATAAAAGGAATGAGAGAACCCCCAATAGAAAAATATTGGAAAGGAAAAATACTTCTAACATGAATCTGTTCCCATGCAATAGTCAAGAATTCTTGACGGTATCTAGCCGGAACAACCTGTTCTTCCTGAATACCTTGATTCAAGGACAAAGAATTTCCTGCTGCTATCATATAATATTCATCTCTATTTGGTGATAGATAAACCACCTGTCTCTCTTTTTTTTCTTTTGCTTTCTCAGCAGATATTTCATAAAACGGACTCTCTATGGATCCCCACAAGTGATCAATTCTCGCATGAATTGTTAAGGATCCAGTAAGTCCAACATTGATTCCTTCAGACGTGTCAATTGGACAAATACGCCCATAGTGACTCGGATGAATATCTCGGCTCCGAAAACTTGCGGTTCTCCCCGTCAACCCTCCAGGACCTAAACAACTCACTTTTCGCCCATGAACAGTTTGTGTCAATGGATTCGTTTGATCAAAAACTTGAGATAACGGGTATGTGCCAAAAAAGGTCTCATAAGTAGTTATTAATAAAATTGAAGTTGAAGTTGGAGTTACCAAAGTTTGGGGAGTCGGTTTCGATTGACGTATGAATACTCTACGAATAGTTTTTTGAACTGCATGTTGTAAACGACCAAGAGCCAATCCGAATTGATCTTGTAACAGATCCGCAACCGAACGAATACGTTTATTTTTCAAGTGATTCATATCGTCATCGTCAAGTATACCCGTTCCAAATTTCATTCCAATCAAATGATCCGTAGCGGCCAATACATCTCGTGGTAACAAGAATGTATTGTTCTGAGGAATATCAAGATTAAGTCTCCGATTCATATTTCGTCGACCAATCCTTCCTAATTCACATTTTTGTTGAAAAAATTTCTTTTGTAATTCCTCGCATAAGGACTCCGAAAATACCAGGTCCCCACCTACACAAGCAAATTGTTGATAAAACTCCAAAATAGCTTTTTCTTTTGACTCAATCCTCTTCTTCTCTTTAGCATTCGGGAAAGACAAGAAAATTTCAGGGTAGGAAACATTATCCAGAATTTCTCTTAGATTCGAACCCATAGCTGATGATAGAACTAGAATAGATATCTTTTGTTTTCTACTCACGCGAGCCCATATCCTTTCTTTTTTATCAATTGCTAATTCCGATCTCCCCCCCCAATCTGATATTATAGTGCCAGTGTAGATAGAAATTCCCTTATGATCTAATTCCGAGCGGTAGTAAATACCAGGACTTAGCAATATTTGATTGATCACAATTCGGTATATTCCATTTATAATAAAGGTTCCTAAGGAATTCATTATAGGAATGTTTCCGATAGAAATGGTTTGCTTTTGCACATCGAAACCAAAAATTAATCTCGCAGATACATATAATTCGGAAGAATAGGTGAGTGATTCATACACAGCATCTCTTTCTTTTATCGAGGGTTCTAGCAGTTGATATCCTTTCGCAAATAATTGAAATGCAATTTCGTGATCTGGATCTTTAATTGTTGGAAACTTGTCAAGTTCTTCTGCCAAGGCTTGATTAATGAACCTACAAAATCCCTCGAATTGGATCTGACTAAATCCGGGTATTGTGGACATTCCCTCGTTTCCATTCCGGAGCATCTTAATCTTAAGTTTCCTGTTTATCAAAGAAAAATTCCATTATCAGCTCACTCTTCATCAATCCCTATGGATCGATCTAGCAATCATGGAATCTATATTCTGTTTACTGAATCACATGAAATTCTAGGGAACTCCACATACGTATTTCATATATGTATTTCATACATATGAATAGAGACCATTTGGACGAAAGTTCGAGTTTGCCAGGGGTACAAATGAAATGAAAATGAATTGATAAAACATTCCTACAAAAAAAATTCTGCCACTTATACTTTATGTTATGATATTCTAATCAGATTGGATGGCAAAGATTTCTCATTTTATCTCCTTTCTATGAATGTAATAAAGCCGTAATATAATATACTAGAAAGTTTGACTTTACTTCGATTTAGAATAGCGTGCTTACTTTAATTTCTCAAAATAATTTGAGGGTTCTTTTTTATTTCGGATCGGAGTAGTATAATTGCTAGAAAATTCAGTATTTCATTGTGGAATTCTAAAATAAAGTAAGTCCCTTTTTTAAGTACATGCCAATCTAGTTATCCACCTCTCCCCATATCCATGCTTTTCTTTTATCGTAATTTCACTTGGGTACGCCAAGATAGTCAGGTTATACTCTATATCAGAGCAAATTTCCTTTTTTTATTCAAGATATTTAATTTAATACTTTGAAAAATTAAAGCATGATTCCCCATAGAGATATGTACATAAAGGGGATCTTTGGATAATAATGCTGTTCGGACCTAAAGTTTACCTATACACGGATTAAGCATAAAGCCATAATATTTTATTATGCCATTGAAGGGGGGGGAGATAATACCGATTTAAGAGTAGTTCACTACTGCAATAAAAAAAAGAGAATTCTAGTTAACGGTTCCAATTTATTCTGAATTTTGCAGCCTGTGAATAGAAATCCACTTTTTCTTCTTTTTCATCTCAATAGAAAGAAATGGGAAGTTTTATTGTGTTAACAATGTATGTTTTAAGATAGAATCTATCGAGGAGAATAATAGAAACTGGATCAAAAAAAGCAGGAATAGATTTTTTGAAAAAGATTGGAAAAAAGTAAGTAGAATTATATTCAAAATAAAAGGGGCTTTTCGTAAGAAAACGTGGATGAATACTTGCTGTTTTCTAGATTTTTGATCGGATTTTTTGGCGGCATGGCCAAGCGGTAAGGCAGGGGACTGCAAATCCTTTATCCCCAGTTCAAATCTGGGTGCCGCCTGATCAATAAAATACTTAGGTTTTTTTTATAGTGCTGATCGAATTCGATAAATTTTTACTTCGCATAAGTTCGGGCAAGAGAGTAACTGGGCCTGCCGATACTGGGTTTAGAGAAACCATACCATAGTTCTATCCTCAAACTAGGGTTAGGGTTTGTTTTGACGGTAGTGGCCAAAATGGTTATCAATAGGGGTGAGGTAGTGTTTCCTTATTCTTTTATTATATGAATTTGAATTGGTTCTTAATTGAGATTCGATTTGATAATTTTAAAATACGAGGATAAGATGTCAGAAATCTTGGTATCCAAAGAAAGGTCCCTAAGGGGCATTCTTTTTTTTTTTCAATCTAAGATTCAAGAAGGGACTCCACGAAAGAATATCAAGACTTACTAATTATTATACATTTTTTTATCGTACATCTTATGTTACCTACATACACTAAAGTAAGGACTACTTAATTCTAACGAGAATCAGATTAAATAGGTCGATCAAAAATCAATTTAGGAGTTGTATTATGGATAAAATCTCTTCATTCTTTCATAGAATGATACAAAGCAAGGCTGCAGGGTTTAGGTCAAAAATAAACATTAGGTAAGGTAGGTATCCAATAAATATTTATCTATCGATAATTTTATGGTATATTCGGGCGTCCTTTGCTTAAAAAAAAAAAAAAGAGTAACAAAAGGAATAAAAAATCTTCCTATTCCCGCTTCTTCTATTCAGGACATCATTCCCGTACTCTTTCTTTTTTAAGGAAAAAAGGGCTATAGTATCTCGTATTTTTAATGCTCTCTAATTCTACCAGAATTCCTATAAGAATTTGTTAGGAGTAAATTCCTTGAACTGATTGATCCATGGCCTTAGGGCGGAATCCCTTTTTGACTCTGTACCCTTGATTCCACTATGATTATTGATCAATAGTAGAATAATCCCTTCATAGAAATAGGAGACATAATTTAGATGGATATAGTAAGTCTCGCTTGGGCTGCTTTAATGGTAGTCTTTACATTTTCTCTTTCACTAGTAGTATGGGGAAGGAGTGGACTCTAGGGATACTACTAATTGATTAAGTAATCAAATTGTTGTATCAATTCTTTTCTTTAATGGATCATTTTGCATTAATCATTTTGTCAAACGTTATTCTTTAATCTTTTTCTTTAGTTTTGTTTCACTCCTGTAAGAAACTCTTGTATTGTAAGTTGTAATGTAAGAAAGAGCCATTATACCAATTCAGAATTTCTACTAGAAATGACGAATGGTTAAAAAAAGTTCTATACATAAGAAAATTAGACTTTCTTCCACGGAACTATTCACGGCATATCACACATTTTCCATTTCCTTTTACTTTTTACTATAGTCTATTCTTCATATTATTTTTCTTTCCTTCCATGGATTCTTTGGTCAAGAATTGTCTTAGATTTTTTTATTTTGACCTGATTGAAATTAAGTGGATGCAATGAAAAAAGAAATTGAATTAGACTACTTAACTATTTCAATCTACTAATCTATTCTATGTAGATTCAAAGATAATATAATAGAAAGAATCTAAAGTGTCGTAGAAAAAACTATATGTAGTTCTTTCTACCACACTTTAAGATTCCAACCAGATCCTTTCATTTAAGACTTGGATTTTTTTTATTTAATCCCTTTTTAATTTCTTCAATGATTAATTGGAATTCCAATTAATTATTTTGGCTGACTGTTTTTACATAAATAATAAGTAAAAAAGAAGTAGGAACTAGAATGAACAGTGCAGTAGCAATAAATGCGAGAATATTGACTTCCATAACCTCTTTATTTTTTATTTTCACAATAACTCGGGATGTAATCCCATGGAGAGGAAAAAGGGGTATCTTGTAAATTCAAGGGTAGGGCTTGCATTCTGATAATACTGAATCAATTCAATATTATGAATATCGGATCTATCAAATCAATTCATGGATGAGAGTTATATTTCACGGATGAGAGTTATATAGTATAACATAGGAAGATCCTCTATCCACACTAAGACCAAAATGGGTTTTTTGATTGGATTAGGAATTCCCTCTTTTTTAATCCTTTTCTACTTTTTCTTTTCTATATCTCTAACCCACGAGCTTTCTTAATCTTATACTTTCTTAATCTTATACAATTTCCCTTCCTTTTTCTTATAGTTATACATACAATTATGTATGTATTATATGACCAACTTTCACTTTCTATGGGTCACATAGACATCCAAATAAGCAGTAGAAGTGAGATGGGGAAAAGAGGTCTGAAATAAAAAGGGAATACGATTTATGTATGGATTCCGGTAAAATACCGGTACTCTATTCCATAAGAGTGGAATAGGAAATTAAGATGAGGATGGTATCATCATAAAGAAAGATAGAGTAATATAATATCCTAAATTCTACTAATCCACATATCGTATGTGTGTCTTTCTTTATCGATTGGGAGTAGTGAAAAAAAAATTCCTATATGCCCTCCCTCCCTCTTTAATGAGAGATGCAAAATAAAAAAGTGAAGTAAGGGTGCCCTGTGGGTATTTGATCTTGCTCCCTGCCCCTTTTTTTCATGGAAAAAGGAAATATCAATTTCTCCATTCATTGAACCCTAGTTCGGGACTGACGGGGCTCGAACCCGCAGCTTCCGCCTTGACAGGGCGGTGCTCTGACCAATTGAACTACAATCCCCGCGGGGTGTATGGCATACCCATTCTTAAATAGAACCATAAGAAGATTCGATTCGTCTTTCGTACTCTAAGAAATAGACGAATCATATACTACATACCCACATATTATATTATACGTGGGTATAGTGAGAGTGACATAACTAGTATGTCGTGATTTTTTATCACTAAAAATGGATAATAATCCAGCCTTCAATAAGAAAAACTCTTTTGTTTGTAAGAAAGGAATGAGAGAGATATGGATTAGAAAAAAAAATTTCCCTTTTTTCTTTATCTTTTATTTCTATAGATCAGACATTTTATTTTATGGAAGAAAAACAAAAGGATTTAGTTCATACTCACGAAGCCCTAGATTTTTGGTTTGGGCCGAGCTGGATTTGAACCAGCGTAGACATTGTCAACGAATTTACAGTCCGTCCCCATTAACCACTCGGGCATCGACCCAGGAAGAATTTATTCTAGGGTTTTTGCTAATCTATGATTAACCTCCTTTCATAATACTCCCTACCCCCAGGGGAAGTCGAATCCCCGCTGCCTCCTTGAAAGAGAGATGTCCTGAACCACTAGACGATAGGGGCATCACTAGACGATAGGGCCATATACAACCGCTCGTGATTATACTATAATCATAGTATGAGCAGTTTTTTGGAATTGTCAATATACTCGAAAAGTATAAATAGATCCAAAGCAAAGAGTTTTTCCAACTTTTCTGTTATGTTTTCATCTAGGATTTTTTTTAGTTGATCGTTATAGATTAATTCTCCGTGCTTCATTTAGTGTTCATACCAAAAATGCATCCATCCCGCACTAAGTCATAAAATTCTCTAAAAATATAGAGAAAGTTTCAAAAACAAAGAAAAAAAGTGAATCAATTTAGTAGAAAAGTACTCTATCAGATTCGAACCAACGACTTACGTCTTAGCACGAGATTACTCTACCACTAATTTAAAAAGCCCTTTATCGGATTTGAACCGATGACTTATGCCTTACCATGGCATTACTCTACCACTGAGTTAAAAGGGCTTTTTATTTAATTCAAAAATTAGCCACTTGGATTTCCCATTATGGGTCTACTGCATAATGTACATATTATATATATAATATATAGAGATAGAGAGAGAGACATTATGTAGAGATTGTATATGTATATATCGATATCTTGAGAGCTCAAAATAAAATTAATAAAAAAAAACATACCCTACATAACATATCCAACTCTTCTTGGTTCAGGGTTTTCCGTTTCCGAAGACTAGTAAAATAGGCGGATTCTGGAACCCCAAGGATTCAACGGTATATGGATATGGAAAATATAAGATTTCCGATCCTAGCGGGAAAAGGCGGGGAACAGATACCCAATAGGATATAGGATCCTTGGGAGGAACTTTTGGTAATGGCCTTGATCCTCTATGCTATTTTTTATGTGTTCTTAGTTCTATTGAACTTTTTGCATTCTTTTAAACAAGAATCTAATAAACTAGAATTGAGTCAGTGGAAAAAAGGAGAGAGAGGAAAGTGTTAAATGGAGAGAGTCGACTAATCAGAGACTTTTAGGATCTTCTTTACATCAGGTAAATCTGTCGGCCCTGTCCGTTTTTTTCTTTAAGTTACGACTCTTTGCTGCTTACTTCTATCAAGCCATAGGGAAAGTCTATGATGAATTTGGAAAACTCATCTCACTCTTACTCTATGGCTCGGACTTAATGGGGGAAGAAAACATCTTCCATAATTTCTTTTTTGTTCAATTCTGGACAAAAAAGAAAAGGAAAAAAGGAATTTATAGGGACAGTGTTACCCCCTATATCCCCTAGTTTATATTGTAGGAATAATAAAACAATTTAGCAGTCTGACACACTTACGTCCTTGCAAAGTAAATAATTATTATTGTAGTCGTAACCGTAGAATAGGATCCTAATCAAAATAAATACATTTGGTTCAGGCGCTATTAGCATGGTAAGAAAAGATTTTTTTTACAGACCAGAGGGGCTATCTAAATCCTAAAGTAAAGGCGAGCGATCGAAGTAGAAGTACCAACGGCTCAGTGTCATGAACCTTCTCCATCTGATTCAATAAGGGGGAATTAGCCTTCTTGTCAAATGGCTATCCTTGACAAAGGGTACCATTTATACCATAATCTACAATGTAGCGGGTATAGTTTAGTGGTAAAAGTGTGATTCGTTCTATTAATAACTGAATTTGAAATGATATATACTTAAGGCATCCTTAAGTTTTTTATTTTTATATTCCGATGAAAACTTTAGTTCTTATAAAGGATTAAATCCTTTTCCTCTCAATAGCATATTGAGGAAGAATATACATTCTGGCGATTTGTATCCAAAGACTAATTTAAATTGCATCCAAAATAAAAATAGGATTATGAGTACAGAGTCGCGAAGCATAATTTTGCATTGGATTAAGTATTCCAATTTTGAAAATATGAGTAAAGGATCTATGGATGAAGATACAAAAAAGTTGATTTCCAATCGTAACTAAATCTTCTTAAAATAAGGAATAAGGAAGCCAAATAGCTAAAAAACGATAGTTTTGGTTTACTAGAACCATCCGCATATTGTTTCAGCTCGGTGGAAACCCAATTCTTTTCCTCAGGATCTCTTGAATGAAATTAGGGAACGAAGTAAGTAGATTAGATGAATTTAGATAGAATTTCTATCTCCTACTCTATAAGGATCATCTAGAAAGCGGAGAGCTTTGGTTCCATTCAAATAGAAAAGCTGACATAGATGTTAAGTGGTGAGAATATCCATAAAGGAGCCGAATGAAATCAAAATTTCATGTTCGGTTTTGAATTAGAGACGTTAAAAATAATCAACCAACGTCGACTATAACCCCTAGCCTTCCAAGCTAACGATGCGGGTTCGATTCCCGCTACCCGCTCCATTCTGTATAAAAGGAGTATTCTATTTGTCTAGACATGTTAGAGGCTTGTATTCAAGCCTTTTTTGTCCACCAGTTTCTGGTACTCCAGAGCGGAGTAGAGCAGTTTGGTAGCTCACGAGGCTCATAACCTTGAGGTCACGGGTTCGATTCCCGTCTCCGCACTTAGCAGTCTGTATAAAAGGACTATTCTATTTCTCTAGATATGTATGGTAGAGGGGCGTATCCAACCCTTTTTTATTCATTAGTTCCCGGCCCTAGAGGGCAAAATTGAGCAGTTTGCGAAGTCACTTGCCTTCAAAAAAAGAAGGCGCAAGGCCTCTCCCTACCCTGCAGAAAATAAAAATGAAACGAAAGGGACAGTCTACCTCTCCCTTCCCTTTAAAAAAAGTTTGCCCGTTGTTTGTCTCAGTTAATACCCAATTTTTGGAGCTCTGTTGGCGAGTTCTATTTCTGCCTCTGGAGCGCCCTCTTTTTTTGAGTGGGATGCAAAGGAAGGGTAAGATAGTAAGGGATACGGCACTAGACTAACACCTAATTAATACTTAATTTAATATAAGTAGTTAAACAGTTAACTAGACTAAACTTTTTATCATAGTACTTTGATAAATTAAGCGGGCGAGCGGCGGGAATCGAACCCGTATCTTCTCCTTGGCAAGGAGATATTTTACCATTGAACTACGCTCGCTACGGTATATATTTTATAGCGTATATCCGCCTGGGTCGACCTTCTATGTCTGGGTCGACCGTTTCATTTCATTTTCTATTATATTAGAGTTTTCCTTTTTTTATTATCTGTCAATGAATATTCTAATGGGAATGGAATTTCATAATACTGAAAGAGAAGAGCTAGCAATTCGGAACGCAAATTGCGTTTTAATACGTCTCACTATTCTAATTTTTTAGAAGAAATGGCCTTTATTATTTCTTTTTTATGGGGTTAATAAATATTAACCAAATTTCATTTAAGAAATGAGAGAATTCAGAATAGCTACGAGAAAGACTAGTCCAATCCATAATGATGTACCGGAAAATACAACATTTTTATTATTTGACCAACCATCAGGAGAAGCAAATACAAGGGGTACACTAATTACTAAGACTGAGGAAGTCGCAATTAATGCAAAAACAGCTAATTGGAAAGCAATAGTCATATTTCTAATCCTCCAAGCTACCATCAAATAAAGTTGACTACATATTTGATCCCTCACTTAAACCAAAATTGTAAAAAAATACAAGAAGTAGGAGGGGTTTAATCATGAATCCATTGATTCTTCTCTTTAATTCAAATTTATTACTTAAACCGCTTTTTTATTTGGATATGGGGGTGAGAAGAGATTATTTACTCTTTATTTCACAAGCGGGTATAGCGGATCCTGTATCCGTGTATACAGTATACAGAGATATATCGAAAAGGAACTTGTATCTGATATCTTTCTAGAGGCTAATAAATCTTTTTATTTTTTATATGGCTATGTTCTATTTGTAGGAGTAAAATAAGGATTAGGCTGTGGAGAGATGGCTGAGTGGTTGATAGCTCCGGTCTTGAAAACCGGTATAGTTCTAGGAACTATCGAGGGTTCGAATCCCTCTCTCTCCTTTTGCTTATTGAATACGTTTGTTTCTTTCATTTTTATTTATTTTTTTTTTCTGTCCCTTATCTTTCTTTCATAAAAAGGAATGAATGGCTCGGCTAGATGGAATAACCGAGCCAGAACAGAAAAAAAGTAGAACAGGTATAAATAAGAAAATCTTAGTTAAGAGGGTTCATGTAAAGAACAGGTTCCAAATCACGATCGATTCCCTTTTCAAAACCTGCTGCAGCAGCTCGGGCTCTTCCTGCATGCCATAAATGGCCCACAAAAAAGAAGAATCCTAGAACAAAATGAGAAGTTGATAACCAACTTCTAGGAGAGACATAATTAACTGCATTGATCTCGGTAGCTACGCCACCCACGGAATTTAAAGAGCCTAAAGGAGCGTGGGTCATATATTCTGCTGAGCGTCGTTCTTGCCAAGGTTGTATGTCTTTTTTCAACCTACTCAAGTCCAAACCGTTGGGGCCCCTTAGAGGTTCTAACCATGGAGCACGAAGGTCCCAAAAACGCATAGTTTCCCCTCCAAAGATAACCTCCCCAGTTGGGGAACGCATTAGATATTTACCTAAACCTGTGGGTCCTTGAGCGGATCCCACATTAGCTCCAAGACGCTGGTCTCTAACTAGAAAAGTAAATGCTTGAGCTTGAGAAGCTTCTGGCCCGGTGGGTCCATAAAACTCACTCGGATAAGCTGTATTATTGAACCATACAAAACAACAAGCGATAAAACCAAAGACAGATAAAGCAGCTAAACTATAAGACAAGTAAGCTTCTCCAGACCATACAAATGCACGGCGAGCCCATGCGAAGGGTTTGGTTAAAATATGCCAAATTCCGCCAAATACACAAATAAAACCCAACCATACATGCCCACCAATTATATCTTCTAAATCATCTACACTAACAATCCACCCTTCTCCACCAAAAGGAGATTTTAGTAAATAACCAAATATAACACTGGGACTAAGGGTCAAATTGGTAATTTTTCTTACATCTCCCCCCCCAGGGGCCCAGGTATCATATACACCGCCAAAATAAAGAGCCTTGAGTACTAGAAGAAAAGCACCTAGACCTAACAAAATTAAGTGAATACCCAAAATTGTAGTCATTTTATTTCTATCTTTCCAGACATAACCAAAGAATGGAAAAGATTCCTCAAGAGTCTCGGGTCCCAGAAGCGCGTGATAAATGCCACCGAAGCCTAAGACTGCGGAGGAAATTAGGTGAAGTACGCCAGATACAAAGTACGGAAAAGTATCTAGAACTTCCCCCCCTGGCCCTACTCCCCAACCTAGAGTAGCTAAGTGTGGAAGTAAAATCAACCCTTGTTCATACATGGGCTTTTCTGGTACGAAATGGGCCACTTCAAATAGGTTCATTGCTCCGGCCCAGAATACGATTAATCCGGCATGAGCTACATGAGCTCCAAGCAGTTTACCGGACAAATTGATAAGTCTGGCATTCCCAGCCCACCAAGCAAAGCCGGTGGTTTCTTGGTCACGACCAGCTAAAACGAAAGTTCCATTAAAGAGCGTTTCCACGTGGTAGAACCTCCTCAGGGAATATAAGATTTTCATGAGGCTGATCCTGAGCTGCCATCCACGCACGAATACCCTCGTTTAAAAGAATATTTTTGGTGTAGAAAGTCTCAAATTCAGGATCTTCCGCTGCACGGATTTCCTGGGAAACAAAGTCATAGGCACGTAAGTTCAGAGCCAAGCCAACTACGCCAATAGCACTCATCCATAAACCGGTGACGGGTACAAATAGCATAAAGAAATGTAACCAACGTTTATTGGAAAAAGCAACACCAAAGATTTGGGACCAAAAGCGGTTAGCAGTGACCATTGAATAAGTTTCTTCAGCTTGAGTTGGGTTAAAAGCACGGAAGGTATTTGCACCATCACCGTCCTCAAATAGAGTGTTTTCTACGGTCGCTCCATGAATAGCGCATAGCAGAGCCGCACCTAATACTCCGGCAACTCCCATCATATGAAATGGGTTCAACGTCCAATTATGAAATCCTTGGAAGAAAAGGATGAATCGAAATATCGCTGCTACGCCAAAACTCGGCGCAAAGAACCAACCAGATTGCCCCAGTGGATAAATAAGGAATACAGAAACAAAAACAGCAATTGGACCAGAGAATGAGATTGCATTATAAGGCCGCAATTGAACAGACCGAGCAAGTTCAAATTGGCGTAACATGAAACCTATTAGTGCAAAAGCCCCGTGGAGAGCTACAAAAGTCCATAGACCGCCTAATTGACACCAACGAGTAAAATCTCCTTGTGCTTCGGGCCCCCATAGTAGCAACAAAGAGTGTGCTAAACTATTGGCAGGGGTAGAAACTGCTGCGGTTAAGAAATTACAACCTTCCAAATAGGAACTAGCCAATCCATGGGTATACCAAGAAGTTACAAAAGTTGTCCCTGTAAACCAACCCCCTAAAGCGAAATAAGCACAAGGAAAGAGCAATAGGCCAGACCATCCTACAAAAACGAAACGGTCCCTTCGTAACCAGTCATCCATAGTATCAAATAGATCATTTTCTTCTTTAGGAATTCTACCAAGGGCTATAGTCATAGTGATCCTCCTATTCAATTACTTCAACCATTTCCGAGCACCTCATATCACTTTCCAAGGCATATGATAGTTTTATTATCTGTGGACGATTTCTTTCTCGTTCAATGCCCTTTTTCAATGGTCTCGAAGAGAGAAATTTCCCATTTTTATCTATGGAGTCACAGTCACAACCGAGGTCGTGGTAAATCCATGAATTTGATTCGATTTGTTTTTCTTATACTATTTATTTGTTTTTCTTATACTATAGAAATAGAAATAAATTGTTTTTCTTATACTATAGAAAGAAATAAACCTTTGAATTCAGCATTATTCCAAGACTCCTATTTCAAAGTCTATCTTTTAAGGGAAAAATGCAAATAAAAGTAACCCTTCTTTTCCCATTCCCTCTCTATTGCATGGGTGGAAGAACTAAAATAATAGAGGATTCTGAAAAAAAAAAATGGACCTTCGAAATCCAATTTTATGTGTAGCGCAAAGGAGTTGCGATTTCTTCTTATTCCTATAGAACATCTAGTAACAAGAATATGAAATCGTAAATAGCGAAAAATTCTTGTCTTGCGCGGTCTAAGTCTAAGGAAATAAAAAAAATTCGCTTATACAATTTCATCTACATCGAATTTATATATCAGAATAGCGGATAGAGGCATCATTAAAGGAGTCAGGTCTACTTACTTTATGCTTCTTTCCAATTTTATGGTGGATTTGATAAGAACCCTTTTTGCTTTCTTGATAAATAATCGACAAAAAAAGCGTTTTTTTTATATAACCTGCTTGTTTTATTATAATTATAACAAGTCCTATATGGAAATGCCCGCTAAAGAGAAAATCTATTTGATTGTCTCTCGGCCAATATCGATTTTTAGAAAGAAAAAACAAGAATTTTCTTCTTTTTTTATTAACATTAAGAAAAAAGAATATAATTAAAATGGAATTGGCAATATAATTTTTATAGACTTTTGAAAGAAAAAAAAGGGGTTTTTTGCAACCGTTATTTCTTATTTCTTGCCTATATCATATCACGGAAACCTTTCGCTTTGGAACGTGGAGAGATGGCTGAGTGGACTAAAGCGGCGGATTGCTAATCCGTTGTACAATTTTTTTGTACCGAGGGTTCGAATCCCTCTCTTTCCGCTCCCTTGGATCATTTGGGACTTTCGAATTGGAAAGAATTCTGACCCCCGGATTTTCTCATAGATAAATGTACGAAACAAATCCAATAAGAAAAAAAAAAACTGAATTTTTACTCCTCGCGTCCAGGATTCCGTCCTGGGTCATTAGATAAGAATCCAAAGATAAAGAGTGAAACAAAGAATATCACTACTGTATAAACAAAAAGTTTGAGAGTAAGCATTACATAATCTCCAAGATTTTTTTTTAAGGAATAGATTACCAGTTTTTCCTTACCACACGGATCCACTAGGATGGTTTTTTTTTATACCTAAAAATGCAAAAAAGAATTCTTGAAAAAAATTGCAAGAATTCTTTTATAATAAGCACTCTTATCAATAGCAAAAATAGGGTTAGGTGGTTAGGTATTGTGTAGGTACCTTTAGGTACCTGCTCAACCTAGGTGCAGGGGAGTAGAAAGGCTGATCCAAATTTATTGCTGTAGCTACCCATTCAATGTAGAAGAATTTAAATTTTAGAATCGAAGGTTCATAATATAAAAATATAAAACTTCTCGGCTTTTACCCATTTTAAAATTTTTTTGGAATGAACACATCATTCAATTTGGCATACAGAGTACTAAAGATTTCATCGAAAACTTACAGCAGCTTGCCAAACAAAGGCTAATAGAAAAAAGAATAGAGGTATAACAGGCATAATATCCACGATTGGATTGAAAATAGCATAAGCTTCGGGTAATTTGGCAAAGAAAAAACTAGTAGGATAAAGAACAGAATTAAAACAGATACAGGTTAAACTAAGTATATTAGGCATAACAAGCATTTCATTCTTGTAGAGTAAATAATTGGATTTTTCTTGAGTTATTTTTTTAAGGGAAAGAAGGAAAAGGCAGATTCAAAATCTTTTTTCTTCGGACTTTCCCAAACACAAAATACCTCCTTGTATTCGCACTCTCAAATGAGAGTGGAATAAATTCGACTTTCATATAATATCTTAATAGAATTCCATGTAATGATCAATGCATTTTTTTGATTCTATATTATCCGCATGTGTAGAATACTAGCAAGAGAATATCCCTCCTTTTTTATGTAATTGAAATGGTATTGACGAATAACAAATAAACATACTAGTGTTTATTAGTGTCGCATAAAACCCGAAATGGGGCGTGGCCAAGTGGTAAGGCAGCGGGTTTTGGTCCCGTTACTCGGAGGTTCGAATCCTTCCGTCCCAGATTGTTTCTGATGAAACAAACGGTGAAATCATATAGTATTCCGTACGAGACAAAAGTTTATTAAAGAGAATAATGATATCTTATTCTTTCTCAGAAAACATAATAAAGTCTTAAGTCCAGTCAAATTGACTATCTTTATTTTCATGAAAAAATGGGATCTATCAAGCACATTCAGGATATGCCTCTACTATAAAATCACTTAGTCATATTTTTTTCTTCCTTTTGGTATTCGAGTTGAAGAAGTACGAGAATTCTATAACTACCAAAAACTTTCAATCTTTTCATTGGAATAGTTTATTTAGTTATTATAGTTAATTGTTTTTGGTACTGAAAAAATATATTACTACTAGAATTCTAATTCTAGTAATTAAATTAATTAAACTTTTTTGGAGGTTGATAGTTTATTTATTGAGGAAGAGTCAATCCTTCTTTTCTCACTTCAAGATTGATCATCTCGAGCCATCCGTTGAGGGTGGAAATTTAAGAATAAATAAGTTTTAAGCAAACTTGTTTAGTCGTCTTTTTCAAACTATGTTTCATTCATATGATAGAATTTTAATATGGGTTTAAATAAATTGGATCTTGGCGGAGGCTTCCCGGATAAATACTTACT
>NW_028260271.1:0-25008 GCF_056163025.1 Triticum urartu | reverse complement strand
ATCGTCCTTTGTAACGATCAAGACTGGTAAGTCCATCAGTCCAAACAGTTGTCCATGTACCAGTAGAAGATTCGGCAGCTACTGCAGCCCCTGCTTCTTCGGGCGGAACCCCAGGCTGAGGACTTACTCGGAATGCTGCCAAGATATCAGTATCCTTAGTTTCATACTCTGGGGTGTAGTAAGTCAATTTATAATCTTTAACACCAGCTTGAAATCCAACACCTGCTTTAGTTTCTGTTTGTGGTGACATAAGTCCCTCCCTATAACTCTTGAATTAAGAATTCTCACAATAACAGGGTCTACTCGATGTTAATTAGGCGTAAATGAAACTTTAGCAAAAATCTCGTAAAACAAAAAGGATATTCAATTAATATAATATCAACTCATTAAAGAAAATTGAGGGCATGCTTAGGTTAATGAATATGTTTCATTCATATATAATGCGTACACCCTGTGTATGTTCTATCCTATAGGAATTCCAATATAGGAATTCGATAGGAATTGAGTTGTTGTTATGGTAAGTTAACACGGTTCGTTATTAAACCATGGATTTGATTTACCAAATCCATAATTATTGTATACTCTTTGATAGATATAGCGCAACCCAAATTAATTCCTAATCCTTATTTTACAAGTTCTTAATAGTTCTCTTTTCTTATTTTGAATGCAAATACCTAACTAAATACTAATAAAATTCTTTGTTGACAGCAATCTATGCTTCACAGTAGTATATATTTTGTATATCGAAGTCCTAGATAGGAAAGTAGAGTAGGCACAGATCCTCCACAAAAGGCAAAATGTATATGAAAAAAAAGATTGATTGAACTTTCCAATGGACTCATTCCATGAGTAAACGATTGAATGGGATTCGCTTGGGCAACGAAATCAAGTCCTGGTCCCCTTTTCTCTCTTATTGAATTAACTAATTCATTTCCTTTTTACTTTTGGATTTTTTTTGATTTGATTTGGCATTATTCAACAATAAAAAAAGAAAAATTTCGACAAATTCCTTTTTTTTAATTATGTGATAATTATGAGAACCAATCCTACTACTTCTCCTCCCGGGGTTTCCACAATTGAAGAAAAAAGTACAGGTCGTATCGATCAAATTATTGGACCCGTGCTGGATGTCACTTTTCCCCCAGGCAAGTTACCTTATATTTATAACGCTTTGGTAGTCCAGAGTAGAGACACTGCCGATAAGCAAATTAATGTGACTTGTGAGGTACAACAATTATTAGGAAATAATCGAGTTAGAGCTGTAGCTATGAGTGCTACGGACGGGTTGATGAGAGGAATGGAAGTGATTGACACGGGAGCTCCTCTCAGTGTTCCGGTCGGTGGAGCTACTCTCGGACGAATTTTCAACGTTCTTGGGGAGCCTGTTGACAATTTGGGTCCTGTAGATAGTAGTGCAACGTTCCCTATTCATAGATCTGCGCCTGCCTTTATCGAGTTAGATACGAAATTATCCATCTTTGAAACAGGTATTAAGGTCGTCGATCTTTTAGCTCCTTATCGACGTGGAGGAAAAATAGGACTATTTGGGGGGGCTGGAGTAGGTAAAACAGTACTGATCATGGAATTAATCAATAACATTGCTAAAGCTCATGGGGGCGTATCCGTATTCGGTGGAGTAGGGGAACGGACTCGTGAAGGAAATGATCTTTATATGGAAATGAAGGAATCCGGAGTAATTAATGAAAAAAATATTGAGGAATCAAAGGTAGCTCTAGTCTATGGCCAAATGAATGAACCACCGGGAGCTCGTATGAGAGTTGGTTTAACTGCCCTAACTATGGCGGAATATTTCCGAGATGTTAATAAGCAAGACGTGCTTTTATTTATCGATAATATCTTTCGTTTTGTTCAAGCAGGATCAGAGGTATCCGCTTTATTAGGGAGAATGCCCTCCGCAGTGGGTTATCAACCTACTCTTAGTACAGAAATGGGTTCTTTGCAAGAAAGAATTGCTTCTACTAAAAAGGGATCTATAACTTCGATTCAAGCAGTTTATGTACCTGCAGACGATTTGACCGACCCTGCCCCTGCCACAACATTTGCACATTTGGATGCTACTACCGTACTTTCCAGAGGATTAGCTTCCAAGGGTATTTATCCAGCAGTAGATCCTTTAGATTCAACCTCGACTATGTTACAGCCTCGGATCGTTGGCAACGAACATTATGAAACTGCGCAAAGAGTTAAGGAAACTTTACAACGTTACAAAGAACTTCAGGACATTATCGCAATTCTTGGCTTGGATGAATTATCGGAAGAGGATCGTTTAACTGTAGCAAGAGCAAGAAAAATTGAGCGTTTCTTATCACAACCGTTCTTTGTGGCAGAAGTTTTTACTGGTTCTCCAGGAAAGTATGTTGCTCTTGCGGAAACTATTAGGGGATTTCAACTAATCCTTTCCGGAGAATTAGACGGCCTACCTGAACAGGCTTTTTATTTGGTGGGTAACATCGATGAAGCTAGCACGAAAGCTATAACCTTAGAAGAGGAGAACAAATCGAAGAAATGAAATTAAATCTTTATGTACTGACTCCTAAGCGAATTATTTGGGATTGTGAAGTGAAAGAAATCATTTTATCCACTAATAGTGGCCAAATTGGCGTATTACCAAACCACGCCCCCATTAACACAGCAGTAGATATGGGTCCTTTGAGAATACGCCTCCTCAACGACCAATGGTTAACAGCGATTCTGTGGAGCGGTTTTGCGAGAATAGTTAATAATGAGATCATCATTTTAGGAAATGATGCGGAACTGGGTAGTGATATTGATCCGGAAGAAGCTCAAAAGGCACTTGAAATAGCCGAAGCTAACTTGAGTAAAGCTGAGGGTACGAAAGATTTGGTTGAAGCGAAGCTCGCTCTCAGACGAGCTAGGATACGAATCGAGGCTGTCAATTGGATTCCCCCATCCAATTGAAGACAATCCAGTGGTTTATAGTTGATACAAAGAAAAAGGGAAGAGGGGTAGAAAAAGTTATTAGATAGCGAAGCGAAGTAAGTCCAATGCTATCTAGTAATTTTTCTACCTACTTACCTACTATTGGATTTGAACCAATGACTCCCGCCGTATGAAAGCAATACTCTAACCACTGAGTTAAGTAGGCAATTTATCACCACAAAGGAAGACCCATTACTTCGATCGATTATATATTGAATCCCTTTTCTAAGCAATACCGCTCTGTTATTGGTCTGTTATATACTAAATACTAAACTAAATACTAAACAGATACAGATCAAAGGGGTATCCTCTGGCATTAGAAAATATTCATCTTGACAAGAAATTATCTATATGTTAAGATATCTCTGATAAGGGCTATAGCTCAGTTCGGTAGAGCAACTCGTTTACACGTGCGCCAATGCTTTTCAAAGGAGCTTATTATGCAATGAACATAATCGATCTTATTGCAAAATCAATGTCTTACTTCATAGATTCGAGAGAATAGGAGAACAGTAGCCTGACAAACAGTCGGTTCAGTCCGATTCAGGTGCCAATTCAGGTGCCTAATCAAATAGAACCCTTATGGATTTGCTAGTTGATAAGGTAAATATCCAGCCCACTAAATGCTAGGCGTAATGAGGATAAGGGCCTCCAAAAAACTTCTTTTCGTTCTATGAACTTTAAGGTGTATGAAGTCTCATAGTTAACTCTTGCAGTGGAACGATAGAGACTCCATTTCACTTAGGTTGATTTAATTTAGACCGGAGGCAGACCTAAGTCAAGGTAATCCTCCTTTGAAACACTTTGGTATTGCTCCTAGATAGATCATAATACAAAAAATCAATCAGAGCACAGGGAGCCATCTCATTATCTTTCCGTAAAGAAAAACTATGGTGGACTAACTGATCTTTAAATCAGTTTATGAAAGAGCCCAATGCAAAAAAATGCATGTTGGGTCTTTGAAACAGTTCAAATCATTTCGATAATAATCCGTTTGATCTGTTTTACCGAGAAGGTCTACGGTTCGAATCCGTATAGCCCTAATATGCCCTTTTTTAGATTTTAGGATCTCTATCCTATGTTTTCTTTAGTTTAGTATAGTTTTCATTTTCTCATTAGTATTTGTTTATAGACTGGATAGGCGCCTGCGACATAGAATAGAGATAAAAGCATTACCAAAGGCTCATTCATCGAAAATCAAAATCATACAGACAGGAAAAGAAAAACGAATTTCTATCAAATCAATAGAAGAAAGGATCCTTTCCCTGATTTGAATCCCGTCCTCCTTCAAATAGGATATCTCTAGACTTCCCTATAATAACTGCAATGATTTTATCCATTTTGCGAATTCCTACTTTGTTTTAAGTATATTTATTACTTTGTTTATAGATACATTATGTAAATTGATCAACTTTAAATAGAAAAAATAAAGTAAAGAGTAAATAAGAAAACAGAATATTCTGTCTCATAGTTCTGAAATAGAGTTCTTTATTTTTATTTTATAGTATTACTTCTCATTAATTATACTGCATAGATTAGTCCTACTATCTTAATTAGGTTCTAATTTAGTAGTATTCTCATTTTTATTTAATAGTCTCTTATTATTTTATTATTAAATATTAAATAAAGGATAGAGCTATTCTTTTTTCTAGAGATTCTAGAGAAAGCGAGACAAAGTGAAACGAGAAAGTTTTCTTTATATAAGAATTAGATCTACATACACCATATCTAAATAGAATGGAAATCCAAAAGAAAGGGAGTTGGGATTCCATTGGATGAATCTTTAAAGAAGATGCAGCACAGAGGAAACAAAGGCTAAACTTAAACTAAGCGCTTTTGTTTGAACAAAAAAGATTCTTGTTTCACCGAGGAAAAGAGAGAAGTTCTGGATAAATTGACAATGCTGAATTGAATTGACTAATTTAAGTTCCGCCTATTCCACATTAATGGGAGTACATTATGTTTCTGCTTCACGAATATGATATTTTTTGGACATTTCTAATAATAGCAAGCCTTATTCCTATTTTGGCATTTTCGATTTCAGGACTTTTAGCCCCGGTTAGTGAAGGACCAGAGAAGCTTTCTAGTTATGAATCGGGTATAGAACCCATGGGAGGGGCTTGGGTACAATTCCGAATACGCTATTATATGTTTGCGCTCGTTTTTGTTGTTTTTGATGTGGAAACCGTCTTTCTATACCCTTGGGCAATGAGTTTCGACGTATTGGGTGTATCCGTTTTTATCGAAGCTTTGATTTTCGTGCTTATCTTAGTTGTTGGTTTAGTTTATGCATGGCGAAAAGGAGCCTTGGAATGGTCTTAACTGAATATTTAGACAAAAAAAAAGAAGGAAAAGATTCTATTGAGACAGTTATGAATTTGATTGAGTTTCCCTTACTTGACCAAACAAGTTCCAATTCTGTTATTTCAACTACACCAAATGATCTTTCGAATTGGTCAAGACTCTCCAGTTTATGGCCCCTTCTATACGGTACCAGTTGTTGTTTCATTGAATTTGCTTCATTAATAGGCTCACGATTCGACTTTGATCGTTATGGATTGGTACCAAGATCAAGTCCTAGGCAAGCAGACCTAATTTTAACAGCCGGTACGGTAACAATGAAAATGGCTCCCTCTTTAGTGAGATTATACGAGCAAATGCCTGAACCAAAATACGTCATTGCTATGGGAGCCTGTACTATTACAGGGGGAATGTTCAGTACGGATTCCTATAGTACTGTTCGGGGAGTTGATAAGTTAATTCCTGTGGATGTCTACTTGCCGGGCTGCCCACCTAAACCGGAGGCAGTTATAGATGCCCTAACAAAACTTCGTAAGAAGATATCGCGAGAAATAGTTGAGGATCAAACTCTATCTCAAAATAAAAATAGATGTTTTACTACCAGTCACAAGCTTTATGTTAGGCGCAGTACTCATACAGGAACTTATGAGCAAGAATTGCTCTATCAATCACCATCTACATTAGATATATCTTCTGAAACTTTTTTCAAATCCAAAAGTTCAGTACCTTCCTACAAATTAGTGAATTAGGAGAGGGGCTCTTTTGTGTAGAAAAATAAAAAGCAGGGCAATCTTTCAAACTTGCATCCGAAATGTGAAATATTTATACAAAGAGGGAGAGATGAAGACAATGCAGCAGGGTTGGTTATCTAATTGGCTAGTCAAACATGAGGTGGTTCATAGATCTTTGGGCTTTGATCACCGAGGAATAGAGACTTTACAAATAAAAGCAGGGGATTGGGATTCCATTGCTGTCATTTTATATGTATATGGTTACAATTATTTACGCTCCCAATGTGCTTATGATGTAGCACCCGGTGGATCTTTAGCTAGCGTGTATCATCTTACGAGAATACAATATGGTATAGATAATCCAGAAGAAGTCTGCATAAAAGTCTTTGCCCAAAAGGATAATCCTAGAATTCCGTCTGTCTTCTGGATTTGGAGAAGTGCCGATTTTCAAGAACGCGAATCTTATGATATGGTGGGAATCTCTTATGATAATCATCCGCGCCTTAAACGTATCCTAATGCCTGAAAGTTGGATAGGCTGGCCCTTACGTAAGGATTATATAACCCCCAATTTTTATGAAATACAAGATGCTCATTGAATGATAAGAAATTCATGCTCACTTATACAACACAACTCCAGATTTTATTCAAGTCAAGGAATATTTTTAGGTTCTTTTCCTAGATGAAACGGAATACCTATTTATAATTAATTCCTAATTATACAAAAGCATTCCAGATAGACTGAGCAAAAAAAGGGTTTCATTTGGATTCCCCTATTTTGAAAATCGCATATTAATTTCCTTCATATGAACAGAAAAATAGGATGACTCAAAGAAGTTCTCTACCAGGAACTTTGTACCGCGCACATTACTTAGCACAACTAGGAAAATAAGATAAGATAAAGATAAGCAAGACTAAAAAAATATTCGTCGGAATAGCGGAATACAAAATTAAGAAACGCAAAAAAATAAAGGGGAATCTCACCCCCTTCTTTATCATAAAGAAAAGATATATTTTAAAACTTCTTTAAAAAGAAAAAGAAGTGCCTCTATATTTATATTATAGATTTATCCACTTAGATGAATAAATATTATTAATGAATATGTATCACAATCCATCTCGAGGTATTTGGATCAATACCTATTCGGTGGATCTTTTTTTTTTTTTTCTCTGCCAGGAACCAGATTTGAACTGGTGACACGAGGATTTTCAGTCCTCTGCTCTACCAACTGAGCTATCCTGACCTTTTCTTGTGCATCATCCTAGTAGAGTATTTGTATCTATGTCAATTAAAAGGACTAAAAATTAATTAAAGTATTTCAAATTTTAAATTTGAAAATGGGGGGGGTAGTCCTATGCATTGTGCATGGTTTACTTAAATAAAACTTAAAAATAGAGTGAATAACCAAGATTTCTTGCCGATACTCTAATAAAAAAGAAATCTATTCAATGAATAGGATAAGATCCATTGAGTTCTCTTCGCATTCCTTTGTGAAAGAGTAGAATGAGAAAGCTAATGAATCTTAAACCCATTGCATTGATAAAAAGAAAAAAAAGTGCATTGATAAAAAGAAAAAAAAAAAGAGGATAAATAATAATAATATAGTATAGTTAGGGAATAAAAGAGGATTTGGGGATAGAGGGACTTGAACCCTCACAACTTATAAAGTCGACGGATTTTCCTTTTACTAGAAATTTCATTGTTGTCAGTATTGACATGTAGAATGGGACTCTCTCTTTGTCCTCGTCCGATTAATCCACTTTTTTAAAGATCTCGAAAACTTTGAATTTTAATTGAAGAATTTGATTATTCAATATTCGATTGGAGTGGATTCACAATAATGAAAAAAAAAAATTATGATATGAGTTTTTTATTTCATAATCATTATCATTTCTAATTTCATTTTTAAAAAAGATAAAGAACCTATATTATAATTAGAATATAATATGAGTTCTGTGATTAATCGTTTGCTATGTCAGTATCTATACGTGTTTATTAAATGTATAAGGTATAAAACCCCTCTTTCTCTAATTTAGAACTAGAAGGAATTCCACTAACAACACAACGTAATTAACTCGATTCGTTAGAACAGCTTCCATTGAGTCTCTGCACCTATCCTTTTCCTTTGTATTCTAGTTCGAGAACCCCTTGTTTTCTCAAAACACGGATTTGGCTCAGGATTGCCCTTTTTTAATTCCAGGGTTTCTCTGAATTTGGAAGTTACCACTTAGCAGGTTTCCATACCAAGGCTCAATACAATCAAGTCCGTAGCGTCTACCGATTTCGCCATATCCCCATTTCCCTCTTCTTTGAGACCAGGATTCCTTGTGTAATTTCATCCATCTCTTAGTTTTTTTTTTGAATCATTGAGTTCATCACTCAACGTAGTCTAGCAGTTCAGTTCGACTCTATTTGAGAGACCTCGCTTGCTTATTGCAATTCAGAATTGAATTGATTCTATCCTTGATGTATTTGCAATTCAATCCGAATCAATATATCCAAAAGTTTTTATCTCCCCCACCTCCCGTCTTACTTTTTTATAGTATTCAAAATTATACTATAACGCTTGATATTTATTCTTTTTTTCTAATCAGAATTAGCAATTTTATTTACTCTGACTCTATGTTCCCCTTAGTGAAATATTAATCCTCAAATTATTAACAAATAATAAAGTCTATAATGATCGAATGAAAATACCAATAAATTCTATAATTTTATTTTTTAATATCCTATAGTTAAGCATATCAAGCTAACTTTATCTTTAAGAAGTTTTAGTATTTTTTTATTTTTATAAGTATAACTTCAAATTTAGAACTAGTTAATAGCTAAGATTAATAACTAATATCTGAGATTTTACGGATTTCCTATACTATACCTATTTCTATTTGTTACACTATTTCCGTTATGTAAGCCCACTTAGCTCAGAGGTTAGAGCATCGCATTTGTAATGCGAGGGTCATCGGTTCAAATCCGATAGTCGGCTTTTTTTTCTCTATCGATGTTCTACGAACAAGAATCTCTTTTTTTCCGAATTAAATGGAGAATCCAGGATCTTTTATGTTTTTTACCTTACAATTTTGCTAGATACAAAACAATAAAATAAATAATATATATACAAAAAAAAAAGATTTTGATGAAATTCCATTTTTTGGGGTACTTTAGTTGATTTTACTCTGTTTATCCTGTAGTTTAATTCAGTTTTAATTTCGATGTATTCTGTAATGTAAATACAATGAAATTAATTGTGTAAAATGAAATTTCAATAAAATAAAAAAAGGAGTCTTCATGTCCCGTTATCGAGGACCTCGTTTAAAAAAAATACGCCGTCTGGGAGCTTTACCAGGACTCACTAGAAAAACACCTAAATCCGGAAGTAATCTTAAAAAAAAATTCAATTCTGGGAAAAAGGAGCAATATCGTATTCGTCTTCAAGAAAAACAGAAATTGCGTTTTCATTATGGTCTGACAGAACGACAATTACTTAGATATGTACATATCGCTGGAAAAGCAAAAAGGTCAACAGGCCAGGTTTTACTACAATTACTTGAAATGCGTTTGGATAATATCCTTTTTCGATTGGGTATGGCTTCAACCATTCCTGGGGCCCGCCAATTAGTCAACCATAGACATATTTTAGTTAATGGTCGTATAGTCAATATACCAAGTTTTCGTTGCAAACCCCGAGATATTATTACTACGAAAGATAACCAAAGATCAAAAGGTCTGGTTCAAAATTATATTGCTTCATCGGACCCGGGGAAATTGCCAAAGCATTTGGCGATTGACACGTTGGAATATAAAGGACTAGTAAATAAAATCCTAGATAGGAAGTGGGTCGGTCTCAAAATAAATGAGTTGTTAGTTGTAGAATATTACTCTCGTCAGACTTGAACTTAACGAAAAAAGGAAAGGTTCATAGAATTTTCTTCCCCTTCCCCTTTCCCCGAACTAAATCGCCCTAAGACCATTACCATTAATTTGTATTTTCCCATCAACTAGCTAAAATTGATTAACCCTAGGATTAGGATCCTTTTTTCTTTTTTCCTCTATGTGTATTTTACATACCACAGTAATTTGCTATAGAGAATTTCTAATTTCTATTAAATCAAAATAAGATAATATAAGATATTATATTATTGCTGGAAAAAATTGTTATTTGATTTGATACATTGTGATCCTTAACGTTGATGAATTAAGAAAAACGGAAAGAGAGGGATTCGAACCCTCGGTAAACAAAAGTCTACATAGCAGTTCCAATGCTACGCCTTGAACCGCTCGGCCATCTCTCCTACATAACTTATTATGGAAAATAAACTGAGTGAATAGCGAGTTTTCTTATTCCTGCAGTACAGGTACAACCGCAACCACTCGGGGGTTCCATAGTTCTATTGGAAAAATTCCTTTTGATCTAAGTGGAAGGATACAGGATTTTTTACTAGAAATTGCGCTCGCTATAAAATAAAAGTTTTAATTTGGGTTTTCCCGCAACTAAAGAAAAAGAAAATGGAAGAATTCTTCTTATTGCATAATAAAATAAAGAAACCTTAGAATTCCGTTTGCATAAGATACGCTACACCATACTATCGAAATCAAAAATAGGGTATGAGACAATTAATAACTTTGAAAACACGAAATAGTTGATAACATAAGTTGTTGTTCAGAAATAGGAAAGTGGAATGAAATCCAGTCTTAGTCAAATATTTCATATCTCTTCGTGTCCAAGCAGAAGGAAAAGGATACAATTTGAGCTGAGCGGAAAATCCATATCTCTCTTATCCATTTAAAGCATATGGATTTAGAGTAGAGCATATGGATCAATCTATTTATAATTATAAGAATCGAATGTGTTTGTTTTTATGTTATTTTGTGAAGGAATGAAAACAATTCTATATAGAATGGGTTGGGAATTATGCCTAGATCCCGTGGAAATGGAAATTTCATTGATAAGACCTCCTCAATTGTAGCCAATATTTTATTGCGAATAATTCCGACAACCTCAGGAGAAAAAAAGGCATTTACTTATTATAGAGATGGTGCGATTTGACTCTTTTTTTTGCTTTTTTTTAGCCCTACCTATACCTCAGTCTTACGAAAAAGAGAGGGGGGTTGGCATAGAGAGAACCAAATTTGTAAAGCAAACAAACCCACGCTTCGGGAAGGTGAGGCGAACTAACAATTCCTTCCGTCGTGTATCCTCGATTGATGCGGCTTCAGATACTTCAATTGTAGATTTGAGTATTGAGCGAAAGGTTACACCTACAGGATATGGTATGGTATGGATTACAGGCCAATCCTACTCTATTAGTATCCGTAGGCAGCATAGGGGAGAAAAGCACTACACCTAGAAATAGGAATCAACAAGAGAAAAACTTTGTTAGAAATTACCCCTTTCCTGATCGGTATCAGGGCTGGGAAGAATGGTTGGGATAACAAACAACCATCAGGTTTGTACTTTGGATACCCCTATAACCATCAAAGATCGTTGAAGTAGCTAATTCCTCTAAATAGGAGGCGTTGAGAACAAAGAAATTATTGGAGCTATCGTTTTCCTCTAGCATTAATAGAATTCATTGGTGTTAAGAAAAACCTCTTGTGGGAAGGTTGGCTAGAGATTTCTTGGAAAAATACCAGCCCCTTTCGGTTCATAATGAGACGGGACTAATTCTATTTTGATTCTATAGATTATTTCGCTTAGTACTATTATGTACAGAAGGGAGGAGCCGTATGAGATGAAAACCTCATGTACGGTTTTGGAACGGAGATTTTTTGAATAGAATGAACGACCGTAACGGATGTTGGCTCAATCCGAAGGAAATTATGCGGAAGCTTTGCAAAATTATTATGAAGCTACGCGACTAGAAATCGATCCCTATGATCGAAGTTATATACTCTATAACATAGGCCTTATACACACAAGCAATGGAGAGCATACAAAGGCTTTGGAATATTATTTCCGGGCACTAGAACGAAACCCCTTCTTACCGCAAGCTTTTAATAATATGGCCGTGATCTGTCATTACGTGCGACTATCTCCACTATAGAAAGAAAAAAAAAAAAGAGAGGATCAAATTTTCTAGTAAATACTAGAAAAAAAGGGCTTTCTACATAGGGATCGTAAAAACAACGATTTTTCCCTATCAGCTGTAGGAAGGAAGGACACTTCACGAGAATCAAAAAACGAAGAAAGTATGGCCTATACTACTACTCTATGGATAAAGTTTCTCAAATTGATAGAGAAAGCACCGTAAAGATCAATTAGTGAGCGACTGGGTCGATACAACTAAAAAAAACTGCTTACTTATCCCATGATATGGGGCAAAATTTAGGAATCCGCTTATGTAATAGAGCCGATCCACTAAGGGATTAAGCAGCGGTGTAGTATCAGATCCCAAAGATAGTAAGTTCTTTTTTCTTTCTTATGGAAAAAAGTCTTTTTCAAGGATTCTATAGAGATTTCATATATGAAACCGGGATAGTTACCTCTCAGAAAATTTGAACGAAGGCTCTATATCTATCTATGCTTCATTCTTCTGAAGGTGGGAAAAAAGATCAAACTGATTATTGATAAAAATTAGGGTTTGAAACTTAGGTAATTAATTTCTTCTGCTTAACCCAAGAACAAATTGGATCGATTTTTGATAAATCGAATTCAGTTAAGATAGGGGAAATTCAGATAGCAATTTCTGAGCCGTATGAGGTAGGAAACTCTCAAGTACGGTTCTAAGGGAAGGAACTTCCTATTCCGACCGAGGAGAACAGGCCATTCTACAGGGTGATTCGGAAATTGCGGAAGCTTGGTTTGATCAAGCTGCTGAATATTGGAAACAAGCTATAGCGCTTACTCCGGGAAATTATATTGAAGCACAGAACTGGTTGAAGATTACGAAGCGCTTTGAATTTGAATAAGACCATGCTCCTTCTTTTTCATAAAATGGGTGGTTTGGTTGTTGATCCATTAATCAAATAAATTAGGTCGTAAGATCGAATCAAGAATTTCATTATATCCATTTCTTATACCTTCTATTTTATATGATATTTCATAAGAATAAACCATAGGGATAGGGTCTAGAATAGAAGTAATAAAGTGAATAAAAAGAGGGGGCAATCTAAATATTGCTAATATATTAGGACCATCTTATTAATAATTCTAATGAGTTATCTTGGAATTTAGAATCAAATAAAAAACCCTATATTATGCTCAAGGAAAGTAGATATAGATAGGAGCTTATGCCCTCAAAAAAAATACACTAGTTTCTTAAATTAAAAATAAAAAAGATTTTTTTCTTACGTCGAGAAATATTTGTTTTTCAAGATAAACAATGTCCGTTAGGCACCTAATCTTTATGTCATAATAGACCCGAACACTTGCCTCGGATTGACTTCAATATATAATTGCTCCAGTGAATAACTAAAAAAAAAATAGAAGGATGGTAGATAGTAAAGAAAAGAACTAATCACAATATCTATCTTTCAAAATCTATCTGTCAAAATCTATCTTTCAAAATATATATCTTTCAAAGATTCACTAAAAAGACAGTTGGCGGGTCTCTTTGTATGTCTTGTCCGGAAAGAGGAGGACTTAATGATTATTCGTTCGCCGGAACCAGAAGTAAAAATTGTTGTGGATAGGGATCCTGTAAAAACATCTTTTGAGGAATGGGCCAGACCCGGCCATTTCTCAAGAACACTAGCTAAGGGCCCTGATACTACCACTTGGATCTGGAACCTACATGCTGATGCTCACGATTTCGATAGTCATACTGGTGATTTGGAGGAGATTTCTCGAAAAGTCTTTAGTGCTCATTTCGGGCAACTTTCCATTATCTTTCTTTGGTTGAGTGGCATGTACTTTCATGGCGCCCGTTTTTCCAATTATGAAGCATGGCTAAGTGATCCTACTCACATTGGACCCAGTGCTCAGGTAGTTTGGCCTATAGTAGGGCAAGAAATATTGAATGGTGATGTAGGCGGGGGTTTCCGAGGAATCCAAATAACCTCTGGTTTTTTTCAGCTTTGGCGAGCATCTGGAATAACTAGTGAATTACAACTCTATTGTACTGCAATTGGTGCATTGATTTTTGCAGCGTTAATGCTTTTTGCTGGTTGGTTCCATTATCACAAAGCCGCTCCCAAATTGGCCTGGTTCCAAGATGTAGAATCCATGTTGAATCACCACTTAGCGGGATTATTAGGACTTGGGTCTCTTTCTTGGGCGGGGCACCAAATTCATGTATCTTTACCAATTAACCAATTTCTTGACGCTGGGGTGGATCCTAAAGAGATACCACTTCCTCATGAATTTATCTTGAATCGGGACCTTTTGGCTCAACTTTATCCTAGTTTTGCCGAAGGAGCAACCCCTTTTTTCACTTTAAATTGGTCCAAATACGCAGAATTTCTGACTTTTCGCGGAGGACTAGATCCAGTAACCGGTGGTCTCTGGCTGACCGATATTGCGCACCATCATTTAGCTATTGCTATTCTTTTCCTAATCGCAGGTCATATGTATAGGACCAATTGGGGTATTGGCCATGGACTTAAAGATATTTTGGAGGCTCACAAGGGCCCATTTACAGGACAAGGCCATAAGGGTCTTTATGAAATCTTAACAACGTCATGGCATGCTCAATTATCTCTTAACCTAGCTATGCTAGGCTCTACAACCATTGTTGTAGCTCATCATATGTATTCTATGCCTCCCTATCCATACCTAGCTACTGACTATGGTACACAACTTTCCTTGTTCACACACCACATGTGGATTGGCGGATTTCTAATAGTCGGTGCTGCTGCACATGCAGCAATTTTTATGGTAAGAGACTATGATCCAACTACTCGATACAACGATCTATTAGATCGCGTCCTTAGACACCGCGATGCAATCATATCCCACCTTAACTGGGTATGTATATTTCTAGGTTTTCACAGTTTTGGCTTGTACATTCATAATGATACCATGAGTGCTTTAGGCCGTCCACAAGATATGTTTTCGGATACTGCCATACAATTACAACCTATCTTTGCTCAATGGGTACAAAATATCCATGCTACTGCGCCTGGCGTAACAGCTCCTGGTGCAACAACAAGTACTAGCTTAACGTGGGGAGGCGGCGAGTTAGTAGCAGTAGGTGGCAAAGTGGCTTTGTTACCTATTCCATTAGGAACCGCAGATTTTTTAGTCCATCACATTCATGCATTTACCATACATGTGACTGTATTAATACTTTTGAAAGGTGTTTTATTTGCTCGGAGTTCCCGTTTGATACCCGATAAAGCAAATCTAGGTTTTCGCTTTCCTTGCGATGGGCCTGGCCGAGGGGGAACATGTCAAGTATCCGCCTGGGATCATGTTTTCTTAGGTTTATTCTGGATGTACAATGCAATTTCGGTAGTCATTTTCCATTTCAGTTGGAAAATGCAGTCGGATGTTTGGGGTACTATAAGTGATCAAGGGGTGGTAACTCATATTACAGGGGGAAACTTTGCACAGAGTTCCATTACGATTAATGGGTGGCTTCGAGATTTCTTGTGGGCACAGGCATCGCAAGTCATTCAGTCTTATGGTTCTTCATTATCTGCATATGGTCTTTTTTTCTTAGGTGCTCATTTTGTCTGGGCCTTCAGTTTAATGTTTTTATTCAGCGGCCGTGGTTATTGGCAAGAACTCATTGAATCTATCGTTTGGGCTCATAACAAATTAAAAGTTGCTCCTGCTACTCAGCCTAGAGCCTTGAGCATTATACAAGGACGCGCTGTAGGAGTAACCCATTACCTTCTGGGTGGAATTGCCACGACATGGGCATTCTTCTTAGCGAGAATTATTGCAGTAGGATAGTGGCTAGGAGGATTTGAAAGGCATTATGGAATTAAGATTTCCCAGGTTTAGCCAAGGCTTAGCTCAGGACCCCACTACTCGTCGTATTTGGTTTGGTATTGCTACCGCACATGATTTCGAAAGTCATGATGATATTACTGAAGAACGTCTTTATCAGAACATTTTTGCTTCTCACTTTGGGCAATTAGCAATAATCTTTCTATGGACGTCCGGAAATCTGTTTCATGTAGCTTGGCAAGGAAATTTTGAATCATGGATACAGGATCCTTTACACGTAAGACCTATTGCTCATGCGATTTGGGATCCTCATTTTGGTCAACCCGCTGTGGAAGCCTTTACTCGAGGAGGTGCTGCTGGTCCAGTGAATATTGCTTATTCTGGAGTTTATCAGTGGTGGTATACAATAGGATTACGCACCAATGAGGATCTTTATACTGGAGCTCTTTTTCTATTATTTCTTTCTACGCTGTCCTTAATAGCGGGTTGGTTACATCTACAACCCAAATGGAAACCAAGCCTTTCGTGGTTCAAAAACGCGGAATCTCGTCTCAATCATCATTTGTCAGGACTTTTCGGGGTAAGTTCTTTGGCTTGGACAGGACATTTAGTTCATGTTGCTATTCCCGCATCCAGGGGGGAGTACGTTCGATGGAATAATTTCTTAGATGTATTACCCTATCCCCAGGGGTTGGGACCCCTTTTGACGGGTCAATGGAATCTTTATGCCCAAAACCCTGATTCGAGTAATCATTTATTTGGTACCGCTCAAGGAGCGGGAACTGCCATTCTAACTCTTCTTGGGGGATTCCATCCACAAACACAAAGTTTGTGGCTGACCGATATGGCTCACCATCATTTAGCTATTGCATTTATTTTTCTCATTGCCGGTCACATGTATCGAACTAACTTCGGAATTGGGCACAGTATTAAAGATCTTTTAGAAGCGCATACTCCTCCGGGGGGTCGATTAGGGCGTGGGCATAAGGGCCTTTATGACACAATCAACAATTCGATTCATTTTCAGTTAGGTCTTGCTCTAGCTTCTTTAGGGGTTATTACTTCCTTAGTAGCTCAACATATGTACTCTTTACCTCCTTATGCATTCATAGCACAAGACTTTACTACTCAAGCTGCTTTATATACTCATCACCAATATATTGCAGGGTTCATCATGACAGGGGCTTTTGCTCATGGAGCTATTTTTTTCATTAGGGATTACAATCCGGAACAGAATGAGGATAATGTATTGGCAAGAATGTTAGACCATAAAGAAGCTATCATATCTCATTTAAGTTGGGCTAGCCTCTTTCTAGGATTCCATACCTTGGGCCTTTATGTTCATAACGACGTCATGCTTGCTTTTGGTACTCCAGAAAAGCAAATCTTGATCGAACCTATATTTGCCCAATGGATACAATCTGCTCATGGCAAGACGACATATGGGTTCGATATACTCTTATCTTCAACGAATGGCCCCGCTTTCAATGCGGGTCGAAGCCTATGGTTGCCCGGATGGTTGAATGCTGTTAATGAGAATAGTAATTCGCTTTTCTTAACAATAGGACCTGGGGATTTCTTGGTTCATCATGCTATTGCTCTAGGTTTGCATACAACTACATTGATTTTAGTAAAGGGCGCTTTAGATGCACGCGGTTCCAAATTAATGCCAGATAAAAAGGATTTTGGATATAGTTTTCCTTGTGACGGCCCAGGGCGCGGCGGTACTTGTGATATTTCTGCTTGGGACGCATTTTATTTGGCAGTTTTCTGGATGTTAAATACCATTGGGTGGGTTACTTTTTATTGGCATTGGAAACATATCACATTATGGCAGGGCAACGTTTCACAATTTAATGAATCCTCCACTTATTTGATGGGATGGTTAAGAGATTACCTATGGTTAAACTCTTCACAACTTATCAATGGATATAATCCTTTTGGGATGAATAGTTTATCGGTATGGGCGTGGATGTTCTTATTTGGACATCTTGTTTGGGCTACTGGATTTATGTTCTTAATTTCCTGGCGGGGGTATTGGCAGGAATTAATTGAGACTTTAGCATGGGCTCATGAACGCACACCTTTAGCTAATTTAATTCGCTGGAGAGATAAGCCCGTGGCTCTTTCCATTGTGCAAGCAAGATTGGTTGGATTAGCTCACTTTTCCGTGGGTTATATATTCACTTATGCAGCTTTCTTGATTGCCTCAACATCAGGCAAGTTTGGTTAATTTAGTTTGTTTTTTTGTACTGTATCAGCACCTAGTTCATTACTCTTGATAGAGAGGGAGGATCTGCCTTTTTAGATTTCTTTTTCTATTTATTTTTCCATCTAGGATTAGAACCGTATACTTGGTAATAATAGCAACGACACATTATGGCAAAAAAAAGTTTGATTCAGAGGGAGAAGAAGCGGCAGAAATTAGAACAGAAATATCATTTGATTCGTCAATCTTTAAAAAAAAAGATAAGAAGCAAAGTTTCTCCCTTGAGTTTGAGTGAAAAAACGAAAATGCGAGAAAAATTGCAATCCCTACCGCGTAATAGTGCACCTACACGCCTTCATCGACGTTGTTTTTTGACCGGAAGACCTAGAGCTAACTATCGACATTTTGGGCTATCCGGACACGTACTTCGAGAAATGGTTTATGAATGTTTGTTACCGGGTGCAACAAGATCCAGTTGGTAAGGATAAAATACCCTTTCGTATTTGTATGGATTTCTGGAATTGATAATCATAGAGGAGCCCTCTTTACCATTCTGTATAAATGGACTATTCTATTTGTATAGATATTGGTAGAGGGGCGTATCCAACCCTCTTTTATCCACTAGTTACCCCTCTTTAGTTTAAGAGTATAGAGCAGTTTGGTAGCTCATAAGGCTCATAACCTTGGGGTTGCGGGTTCGATTCCCACTACCGCCTCCATACTCCTTCTTTATGATATATGCATGATATAATATATACATCATGCATTTGTATCTGGATTTTTTGATTTCCTAAAAGAGTTTTGGTCTAACAGTTTTTTCTCGGAAGAAGCAAAAAAATAAAAGAAAGAATAAAATATGAAAGAAAAGCGTCCATTGTCTAATGGATAGGACAGAGGTCTTCTAAACCTTTGGTATAGGTTCAAATCCTATTGGACGCAATCTTATTTCTATCTATTCTTTAAATAACTATACTAAACTAAAAACAAAGAAAACTTTTTTGCATGATTCAAATGAAAAAGCTTTCTCAACGATTCCTATTCTACTAACAAGAGTAGACATGCAAAATTTATTTGTTACTGAAGAGAAAACCGTTCCAGCTGTTCCTGAATAGCTTCCTTCAAAAGGATTTCCGCTTGCTCGGTGAATGTCTTGCTAGAAGATATAATTTCTTGGAATTGAGGTTTAGTATCTTTTAGATGTTTACGTAACTCATCCAGAAATTTATTTACCTGTTCAATTTCTAACGAATCAAGATATCCTCTTGTTCCGGTATAAATAGTAGCTATCTGCTCTTCCACTGGGAGAGGATTTGCCTGGGATTGTTTAAGCAATTCCCTTAATCGTCGACCCCTTGCCAATTGATTCTGACTTGTTTTATCGAGAGCAGAGGCGAATTGTGCAAAGGCTTGTAACTCTGCGAATTGCGCTAGTTCCAATTTTGATTTGCCAGCTACTTGTTTCATGGCTTTAATTTGAGCCGCGGATCCTACTCTGGAAACAGAAATACCCACATTAATAGCGGGTCGAATTCCGGCATTGAATAGATCCGCAGATAAGAATATTTGTCCATCTGTAATGGAGATTACATTAGTAGGAATATAGGCGGAAACGTCTCCAGATTGAGTCTCAACTATTGGTAAAGCGGTCATACTTCCTTCGCCTAAAAGAGAATTTAATTTAGCGGCTCTTTCTAAAAGGCGTGAATGCAAATAAAAAACATCCCCTGGATAAGCCTCACGTCCGGGAGGTCTTCTTAATAGAAGGGACATTTGGCGATAAGCTTGTGCCTGTTTGGAGAGATCATCATAAATTATTAAAGTATGCCGTTCGCGGTACATAAAATACTCAGCCAGGGCTGCTCCCGTATAAGGAGCGAGGTATTGTAATGTAGCAGGTGAATCCGCCATTTCAGCTACTACAATAGTGTATTCCATGGCCCCCTCCTCATGGAAAGTAGTTACTACTTGAGCTACGGAGGATGCTCTTTGACCGATAGCTACATAAACACATATTACACCTTGCCCTTTTTGATTGAGAATTGTATCTGTGGCTACTGCTGTTTTGCCAGTCTGTCTGTCCCCAATAATTAACTCTCGCTGACCGCGCCCTATAGGGATCATCGAATCGATAGCAATAAGCCCTGTTTGAAGAGGTTCGTATACGGAACGCCTGGAAATTATACTTGGAGCAGGAGATTCAATTAAGCGAGATTCGGAAGCTATAATTTCGCCTTTCCCATCAATAGGTTTAGCCAGAGCATTTACAACACGACCCAAGTAAGCCTCACTCACGGGTATCTGAGCAATTCTTCCTGTTGCTTTTACAAAACTTCCCTCTTGTATCATCAACCCATCGCCCATTAATACAATCCCAACATTTTTGGATTCCAAATTCAGAGCAATACCCCTAGTACCTTCTGCAAATTCGACTAATTCACCTGACATTATTTCACCAAGACCTATAATACGAGCAATCCCATCCCCCACTTGAACTACGCGACCTATATTCTCAATCCCTACTTTCCTATTATATTGTTCAATACGTTCGCGGAGAATTTATGAATTTCGTCGACTCGAAGGGTTGCCATTAGTGTTTCTTGACTCTTTTTTCGGAAGCAAGGGGAAAAATAATGCCTAAATTCTAAACGAAAGTAGAAGTTCAAGGCCTAATTAATTTAATTATTTCTTCCATTCCAGGGACCCGAGAATGCCAATATTAGCACGAATCGTACGGAAATGTAACTCGGTATTCAAACAACTATTCAGAGTTCCTAGAGCTCCTTGTACGGCCTGTTGGAAAACCCGCTGTCGGACCTGATTCAATGCCCTTTGTTTTTCAAAATAAAGGGTTTCGTTTTTAGACTTTTCCAATTGTTCCAAACTAATAGAAGTAGCATTAATCAAATTTGCTTTTTCTCGTTCTATCTCAGAGTATCCATTCATTCGATACTCATCCGCTTCTAGTTCGACTTTCTGTAATCGAATCCGAGCTTTTTCGAGTTGCTCAATGGTCCCTCTACGCAATTCTTCTGAATTTCGAATAGTACTCAAGATCCTCTGTTTTCGATTATCTAATAAATCTTTTAATGAAAGTAGATTATTTTGTAAGTTTACAACTTTTATGATCTCTTCCCGAACCAAACATGAATCTTTCGATTCATTTGGCTCTCACGCTCCTTTTTTTTTTTCTATAGCTATTTCCATATCTTTTTTTTAAGTAATGAGCCTATCCTCTATCTTCTTTTTTATGTTTATATTTCAATATACCGAAACCTATATAAGACTAGATAAATATTAAGAGGACTCTTCCGCCTAGATAAAAATATATCATGGTCAGCAAAGTTGTTTCTTTATTTTTATTTGCCCTCTAGTTAATAATTTCAATTTCATTAAGAAAAACTAACTAAATAAATGGAAAATGAAAATTAATAGAATTCTTTTTTATTTTTTTTTTCTTCAAATCCAAAAAATTTCTCTTTTTTATACATAGGTCGTCGATTCGGCATTGGTTAAAAAAAGGGCAGGGTGCCCCCCTTTTTTTTCTAGTAAATAGTTCAAACCATTTTATCGATATGAGTGTTCTATATCAGATAAATTTTACATTAGCTATTTCCCGTTTAAATTGGTACTAATACTAATATAGTTGTAGAAAGAGTACCTCTTTTTGCCTGGACTTCAAGCAGTTTAGCTTTAACCGTGTTAATGGTCTCACATTCTTGGTTTATAGAGAATCAAAGTTGATTTACCAATGAGTCGCGAAATGCTATGGTTCTTCCATATGATTTCTGAATTTATTCAGAAGTAATTCGTCGAGATCGTGCACCCTTTTCTTATTTATCCGAAAAATACTAAAAAATATTATAAAGTGCAGCCGGATAGATCCAATCTATTCTTGAAATAGACAACTCGCACACACTCCCTTTCCAAAAAAAATCAAACACCAACCACTACAGTTAGATTATTAGATTTGTTGCTAAAATATCGGTATTAAGCCCGAAACTGCCAGCGGATGGCCAGTGAGCTAAAAAAAACGAAAGAATGGGTTACATTTTTCATATGCTCTCCTCTTATAGATAGGACGAACAAAGAACAAAGTTTTTCGATCACTTACTTCGCTCGCCCTTTTTTGATCGGTTTTTTTAATGCAAATAGATTCAATCTAGTAATTTCTTTTAGATTAAGTCTTACGTCTTGTTTGACCGGTGAAAGACTTCCTTTGTTGAAATGTTCTGTTCCCAAAATTCCTAAAATAAAAGGAAAAAACTTTCCACTTTCCTAAACTAAGGACGGGAAATAAGAAGGTGAGCATATCTTCTAAATTAATAATACTCAACTCAGCCCTTCCTAGAATGGGGTATTATCTGTCCCGATAAATAGATAATTCCAGGAGTAATAAATAGGAGTAAATTAAATAAAGTATTGATATAATTTGGAATTGTGGAAGCAAATACCAATTTACTAAAAAAAGAAAAAAGTATCTAATCGAAATCGAAAGAATTTTTTTTTAAGATTAAACAAAAGGGTTCGCAAATAAAAGCGCTAGTGCACAACTAGTCCATAAATTGTTAAGCTTCCATAAAAGCTAGACTAAGCAATAAAGTACCTCGTATTTTACCTTCTGCTTCTGGCTGTCTCGCAATACCTTCTACAGCTTGTCCTGCAGCAGTACCTTGACCAACTCCAGGTCCAATAGAAGCAAGCCCTACGGCCAATCCAGCAGCAATAACAGAAGCAGCAGCAATTAGTGGATTCATGGTGAGTAGTTCCTCGTGTCAAAAAAAAGAAATGGTTAAGGATACAATCAACCAATAAATTCTTACTTCTAAGCTCTATTGGGGAGAAGTAAAGTAACTAAAAAGTACAAATTGAAATCAAATTGAAATGATAATGTGAATTGTCCGAACTACATAGAAGGGAATTCCATATCCATATATCGGATTAGATAATGAATCTAACCTAGGAATATATATATAATATCCTATATATATACATTTGTTTCTTCTATTTTGTTTGCATATTTCTCATTTTCTATTGAATCGGATTCTAAAATCATTGCTTAAAGTGGAAACCTGCATAAAAGAGGACTCCACTTATAGACATTAAGGATATTATAGTATAGATCTAGCCTGACTCCACCCTCCTTAATGCATATATACTTTGAAAATTCCATAATATAGTCTATTCTATTCTCTCTCCTACAACTCTAGGCTATATATTCATACGCATTTCTAACTATTTTTTTGCAACCAAGCAGATATCTGGAACCATGCATGAATTGAGCTAAGCTGCAAAAAAAAAAATACTATTTCCAAAAAGAGTCAATTCAATGATGACCCCTCCATGGATTCACCTATATAGGCTGCGGCTAATGTTGCAAAAATAAGAGCTTGAATACCGCTTGTAAATAATCCAAGAAACATGACCGGTATAGGATTACTAAGGGGACTAAAGAAACAAGAACAACAACGACTAATTCATCCGCCAATATATTCCCGAAAAGTCGAAAGCTAAGCGATAATGGTTTTGTGAAATCTTCTAGGATGTTAATTGGTAAAAGGATTGAGTTGGTTTAATATATTTCTCGAAATAGCTCAATCCTTTTTTGCTAAGACCAGCATAAAAATATGCCGCTGACGTGAGTAAAGCTAAAGCAACAGTAGTATTTATATCATTCGTGGGCGCTGCTAATTCCCCATGGGGTAACTCTATAATTTTCCAAGGTAAAAGAGCACCCGACCAATTCGAAACAAAAATAAAAGGAACATAGTTCCAATAAAGGGAACCCAGGGACCATATTCTTCTCCAATCTGAGTTTTGCTCAAGTCTCGAATAAACTCAAGGACATATTCAAAAAAATTCTGACCGTCGGTCGGGATGGTTTGTGGATTCCGAACAGCTATGACAACTGAACCTAGCAAGATAGTAATTACGACCCAAGAAGTGATGAGTACTTGGGCATGAATTTGGAAACCTCCTATTTGCCAATAGAAGTGTTGGCCTACTTCTACACCCGATATATCGTATAACCCCTTGAGTGTTTTAATGGAACAAGGTATAATATTCATATTGTCATATTGTCCTCTGATAAAAATTGAACTTCAAAAAAGGAATTCTTTTGATTCAACCATCTCTTTCTCAACTCAGCAACTTGAAGTATTAATCTTATATTTAGGATACCAAGAAAGCACATCAGATCATAATATATATCAATACCCTCTAATATATATCAATATTCCCCTTCTTTTTTCTATGCAAAAAAAATTCTATGCAAAAAAAAAGATATAGTAAAGTAAGTGATTCCATAAATTTACGCAGTTGCCCAAGAATTCACTATATATTCTTAATCAACGATTTCTTATATAGAGAGAACGGCCCTCACAAATTGAAAATACTAATTTGTTAAGAATCAATCGAATTGAAGTCATAGTGTCATCGTTGGCTGGAATCGATATATTCGCGAGATCCGGGTCACAATTTGTATCGACTAAAGAAATAGTAGGAATCCCCAAAATGGCACATTCCCGAAGAGCTATATACTCTTTTTGCTGATCAAGGACGATCACAATGTCTGGCAATCTCGTCATATATTTGATCCCGCCGAGATACCTTTGCAAAGTAGATAATTTTCTCTTCAAGATTGCCACATCTCTTTTTGGGAGATGGTGGAATTTTCCCATTTTTTCTTCTGCTCTTAAGTCTCTAAATTGAGAAAGTCTAGTTTTCGTAATCGACCAATTCGTTAACATACCACTGAACCACTTTTTATTAACATAATGACAACGAGCCCTTATTGCAGCTGATGCTACTAAATCTGTTGCTCTTTTTTTGGTACCAACAATTAAGAAACTTTTTCCCTGACTTGCTGCATCAAAAACTAAATCACAAGCTTCTGATAAAAAACGAGCCGTTCTAGCGAGATTTATAATATGAGTACCTTTACGCTTTGCCGAAATGTAAGGGGCCATTTTAGGATT
>NW_028260270.1:0-25041 GCF_056163025.1 Triticum urartu | reverse complement strand
TGACTAAGACTGGATTTCATTCCACTTTCCTATTTCTGAACAACAACTTATGTTATCAACTATTTCGTGTTTTCAAAGTTATTAATTGTCTCATACCCTATTTTTGATTTCGATAGTATGGTGTAGCGTATCTTATGCAAACGGAATTCTAAGGTTTCTTTATTTTATTATGCAATAAGAAGAATTCTTCCATTTTCTTTTTCTTTAGTTGCGGGAAAACCCAAATTAAAACTTTTATTTTATAGCGAGCGCAATTTCTAGTAAAAAATCCTGTATCCTTCCACTTAGATCAAAAGGAATTTTTCCAATAGAACTATGGAACCCCCGAGTGGTTGCGGTTGTACCTGTACTGCAGGAATAAGAAAACTCGCTATTCACTCAGTTTATTTTCCATAATAAGTTATGTAGGAGAGATGGCCGAGCGGTTCAAGGCGTAGCATTGGAACTGCTATGTAGACTTTTGTTTACCGAGGGTTCGAATCCCTCTCTTTCCGTTTTTCTTAATTCATCAACGTTAAGGATCACAATGTATCAAATCAAATAACAATTTTTTCCAGCAATAATATAATATCTTATATTATCTTATTTTGATTTAATAGAAATTAGAAATTCTCTATAGCAAATTACTGTGGTATGTAAAATACACATAGAGGAAAAAAGAAAAAAGGATCCTAATCCTAGGGTTAATCAATTTTAGCTAGTTGATGGGAAAATACAAATTAATGGTAATGGTCTTAGGGCGATTTAGTTCGGGGAAAGGGGAAGGGGAAGAAAATTCTATGAACCTTTCCTTTTTTCGTTAAGTTCAAGTCTGACGAGAGTAATATTCTACAACTAACAACTCATTTATTTTGAGACCGACCCACTTCCTATCTAGGATTTTATTTACTAGTCCTTTATATTCCAACGTGTCAATCGCCAAATGCTTTGGCAATTTCCCCGGGTCCGATGAAGCAATATAATTTTGAACCAGACCTTTTGATCTTTGGTTATCTTTCGTAGTAATAATATCTCGGGGTTTGCAACGAAAACTTGGTATATTGACTATACGACCATTAACTAAAATATGTCTATGGTTGACTAATTGGCGGGCCCCAGGAATGGTTGAAGCCATACCCAATCGAAAAAGGATATTATCCAAACGCATTTCAAGTAATTGTAGTAAAACCTGGCCTGTTGACCTTTTTGCTTTTCCAGCGATATGTACATATCTAAGTAATTGTCGTTCTGTCAGACCATAATGAAAACGCAATTTCTGTTTTTCTTGAAGACGAATACGATATTGCTCCTTTTTCCCAGAATTGAATTTTTTTTTAAGATTACTTCCGGATTTAGGTGTTTTTCTAGTGAGTCCTGGTAAAGCTCCCAGACGGCGTATTTTTTTTAAACGAGGTCCTCGATAACGGGACATGAAGACTCCTTTTTTTATTTTATTGAAATTTCATTTTACACAATTAATTTCATTGTATTTACATTACAGAATACATCGAAATTAAAACTGAATTAAACTACAGGATAAACAGAGTAAAATCAACTAAAGTACCCCAAAAAATGGAATTTCATCAAAATCTTTTTTTTTTGTATATATATTATTTATTTTATTGTTTTGTATCTAGCAAAATTGTAAGGTAAAAAACATAAAAGATCCTGGATTCTCCATTTAATTCGGAAAAAAAGAGATTCTTGTTCGTAGAACATCGATAGAGAAAAAAAAGCCGACTATCGGATTTGAACCGATGACCCTCGCATTACAAATGCGATGCTCTAACCTCTGAGCTAAGTGGGCTTACATAACGGAAATAGTGTAACAAATAGAAATAGGTATAGTATAGGAAATCCGTAAAATCTCAGATATTAGTTATTAATCTTAGCTATTAACTAGTTCTAAATTTGAAGTTATACTTATAAAAATAAAAAAATACTAAAACTTCTTAAAGATAAAGTTAGCTTGATATGCTTAACTATAGGATATTAAAAAATAAAATTATAGAATTTATTGGTATTTTCATTCGATCATTATAGACTTTATTATTTGTTAATAATTTGAGGATTAATATTTCACTAAGGGGAACATAGAGTCAGAGTAAATAAAATTGCTAATTCTGATTAGAAAAAAAGAATAAATATCAAGCGTTATAGTATAATTTTGAATACTATAAAAAAGTAAGACGGGAGGTGGGGGAGATAAAAACTTTTGGATATATTGATTCGGATTGAATTGCAAATACATCAAGGATAGAATCAATTCAATTCTGAATTGCAATAAGCAAGCGAGGTCTCTCAAATAGAGTCGAACTGAACTGCTAGACTACGTTGAGTGATGAACTCAATGATTCAAAAAAAAAACTAAGAGATGGATGAAATTACACAAGGAATCCTGGTCTCAAAGAAGAGGGAAATGGGGATATGGCGAAATCGGTAGACGCTACGGACTTGATTGTATTGAGCCTTGGTATGGAAACCTGCTAAGTGGTAACTTCCAAATTCAGAGAAACCCTGGAATTAAAAAAGGGCAATCCTGAGCCAAATCCGTGTTTTGAGAAAACAAGGGGTTCTCGAACTAGAATACAAAGGAAAAGGATAGGTGCAGAGACTCAATGGAAGCTGTTCTAACGAATCGAGTTAATTACGTTGTGTTGTTAGTGGAATTCCTTCTAGTTCTAAATTAGAGAAAGAGGGGTTTTATACCTTATACATTTAATAAACACGTATAGATACTGACATAGCAAACGATTAATCACAGAACTCATATTATATTCTAATTATAATATAGGTTCTTTATCTTTTTTAAAAATGAAATTAGAAATGATAATGATTATGAAATAAAAAACTCATATCATAATTTTTTTTTTTCATTATTGTGAATCCACTCCAATCGAATATTGAATAATCAAATTCTTCAATTAAAATTCAAAGTTTTCGAGATCTTTAAAAAAGTGGATTAATCGGACGAGGACAAAGAGAGAGTCCCATTCTACATGTCAATACTGACAACAATGAAATTTCTAGTAAAAGGAAAATCCGTCGACTTTATAAGTTGTGAGGGTTCAAGTCCCTCTATCCCCAAATCCTCTTTTATTCCCTAACTATACTATATTATTATTATTTATCCTCTTTTTTTTTTTCTTTTTATCAATGCACTTTTTTTTCTTTTTATCAATGCAATGGGTTTAAGATTCATTAGCTTTCTCATTCTACTCTTTCACAAAGGAATGCGAAGAGAACTCAATGGATCTTATCCTATTCATTGAATAGATTTCTTTTTTATTAGAGTATCGGCAAGAAATCTTGGTTATTCACTCTATTTTTAAGTTTTATTTAAGTAAACCATGCACAATGCATAGGACTACCCCCCCCATTTTCAAATTTAAAATTTGAAATACTTTAATTAATTTTTAGTCCTTTTAATTGACATAGATACAAATACTCTACTAGGATGATGCACAAGAAAAGGTCAGGATAGCTCAGTTGGTAGAGCAGAGGACTGAAAATCCTCGTGTCACCAGTTCAAATCTGGTTCCTGGCAGAGAAAAAAAAAAAAAAGATCCACCGAATAGGTATTGATCCAAATACCTCGAGATGGATTGTGATACATATTCATTAATAATATTTATTCATCTAAGTGGATAAATCTATAATATAAATATAGAGGCACTTCTTTTTCTTTTTAAAGAAGTTTTAAAATATATCTTTTCTTTATGATAAAGAAGGGGGTGAGATTCCCCTTTATTTTTTTGCGTTTCTTAATTTTGTATTCCGCTATTCCGACGAATATTTTTTTAGTCTTGCTTATCTTTATCTTATCTTATTTTCCTAGTTGTGCTAAGTAATGTGCGCGGTACAAAGTTCCTGGTAGAGAACTTCTTTGAGTCATCCTATTTTTCTGTTCATATGAAGGAAATTAATATGCGATTTTCAAAATAGGGGAATCCAAATGAAACCCTTTTTTTGCTCAGTCTATCTGGAATGCTTTTGTATAATTAGGAATTAATTATAAATAGGTATTCCGTTTCATCTAGGAAAAGAACCTAAAAATATTCCTTGACTTGAATAAAATCTGGAGTTGTGTTGTATAAGTGAGCATGAATTTCTTATCATTCAATGAGCATCTTGTATTTCATAAAAATTGGGGGTTATATAATCCTTACGTAAGGGCCAGCCTATCCAACTTTCAGGCATTAGGATACGTTTAAGGCGCGGATGATTATCATAAGAGATTCCCACCATATCATAAGATTCGCGTTCTTGAAAATCGGCACTTCTCCAAATCCAGAAGACAGACGGAATTCTAGGATTATCCTTTTGGGCAAAGACTTTTATGCAGACTTCTTCTGGATTATCTATACCATATTGTATTCTCGTAAGATGATACACGCTAGCTAAAGATCCACCGGGTGCTACATCATAAGCACATTGGGAGCGTAAATAATTGTAACCATATACATATAAAATGACAGCAATGGAATCCCAATCCCCTGCTTTTATTTGTAAAGTCTCTATTCCTCGGTGATCAAAGCCCAAAGATCTATGAACCACCTCATGTTTGACTAGCCAATTAGATAACCAACCCTGCTGCATTGTCTTCATCTCTCCCTCTTTGTATAAATATTTCACATTTCGGATGCAAGTTTGAAAGATTGCCCTGCTTTTTATTTTTCTACACAAAAGAGCCCCTCTCCTAATTCACTAATTTGTAGGAAGGTACTGAACTTTTGGATTTGAAAAAAGTTTCAGAAGATATATCTAATGTAGATGGTGATTGATAGAGCAATTCTTGCTCATAAGTTCCTGTATGAGTACTGCGCCTAACATAAAGCTTGTGACTGGTAGTAAAACATCTATTTTTATTTTGAGATAGAGTTTGATCCTCAACTATTTCTCGCGATATCTTCTTACGAAGTTTTGTTAGGGCATCTATAACTGCCTCCGGTTTAGGTGGGCAGCCCGGCAAGTAGACATCCACAGGAATTAACTTATCAACTCCCCGAACAGTACTATAGGAATCCGTACTGAACATTCCCCCTGTAATAGTACAGGCTCCCATAGCAATGACGTATTTTGGTTCAGGCATTTGCTCGTATAATCTCACTAAAGAGGGAGCCATTTTCATTGTTACCGTACCGGCTGTTAAAATTAGGTCTGCTTGCCTAGGACTTGATCTTGGTACCAATCCATAACGATCAAAGTCGAATCGTGAGCCTATTAATGAAGCAAATTCAATGAAACAACAACTGGTACCGTATAGAAGGGGCCATAAACTGGAGAGTCTTGACCAATTCGAAAGATCATTTGGTGTAGTTGAAATAACAGAATTGGAACTTGTTTGGTCAAGTAAGGGAAACTCAATCAAATTCATAACTGTCTCAATAGAATCTTTTCCTTCTTTTTTTTTGTCTAAATATTCAGTTAAGACCATTCCAAGGCTCCTTTTCGCCATGCATAAACTAAACCAACAACTAAGATAAGCACGAAAATCAAAGCTTCGATAAAAACGGATACACCCAATACGTCGAAACTCATTGCCCAAGGGTATAGAAAGACGGTTTCCACATCAAAAACAACAAAAACGAGCGCAAACATATAATAGCGTATTCGGAATTGTACCCAAGCCCCTCCCATGGGTTCTATACCCGATTCATAACTAGAAAGCTTCTCTGGTCCTTCACTAACCGGGGCTAAAAGTCCTGAAATCGAAAATGCCAAAATAGGAATAAGGCTTGCTATTATTAGAAATGTCCAAAAAATATCATATTCGTGAAGCAGAAACATAATGTACTCCCATTAATGTGGAATAGGCGGAACTTAAATTAGTCAATTCAATTCAGCATTGTCAATTTATCCAGAACTTCTCTCTTTTCCTCGGTGAAACAAGAATCTTTTTTGTTCAAACAAAAGCGCTTAGTTTAAGTTTAGCCTTTGTTTCCTCTGTGCTGCATCTTCTTTAAAGATTCATCCAATGGAATCCCAACTCCCTTTCTTTTGGATTTCCATTCTATTTAGATATGGTGTATGTAGATCTAATTCTTATATAAAGAAAACTTTCTCGTTTCACTTTGTCTCGCTTTCTCTAGAATCTCTAGAAAAAAGAATAGCTCTATCCTTTATTTAATATTTAATAATAAAATAATAAGAGACTATTAAATAAAAATGAGAATACTACTAAATTAGAACCTAATTAAGATAGTAGGACTAATCTATGCAGTATAATTAATGAGAAGTAATACTATAAAATAAAAATAAAGAACTCTATTTCAGAACTATGAGACAGAATATTCTGTTTTCTTATTTACTCTTTACTTTATTTTTTCTATTTAAAGTTGATCAATTTACATAATGTATCTATAAACAAAGTAATAAATATACTTAAAACAAAGTAGGAATTCGCAAAATGGATAAAATCATTGCAGTTATTATAGGGAAGTCTAGAGATATCCTATTTGAAGGAGGACGGGATTCAAATCAGGGAAAGGATCCTTTCTTCTATTGATTTGATAGAAATTCGTTTTTCTTTTCCTGTCTGTATGATTTTGATTTTCGATGAATGAGCCTTTGGTAATGCTTTTATCTCTATTCTATGTCGCAGGCGCCTATCCAGTCTATAAACAAATACTAATGAGAAAATGAAAACTATACTAAACTAAAGAAAACATAGGATAGAGATCCTAAAATCTAAAAAAGGGCATATTAGGGCTATACGGATTCGAACCGTAGACCTTCTCGGTAAAACAGATCAAACGGATTATTATCGAAATGATTTGAACTGTTTCAAAGACCCAACATGCATTTTTTTGCATTGGGCTCTTTCATAAACTGATTTAAAGATCAGTTAGTCCACCATAGTTTTTCTTTACGGAAAGATAATGAGATGGCTCCCTGTGCTCTGATTGATTTTTTGTATTATGATCTATCTAGGAGCAATACCAAAGTGTTTCAAAGGAGGATTACCTTGACTTAGGTCTGCCTCCGGTCTAAATTAAATCAACCTAAGTGAAATGGAGTCTCTATCGTTCCACTGCAAGAGTTAACTATGAGACTTCATACACCTTAAAGTTCATAGAACGAAAAGAAGTTTTTTGGAGGCCCTTATCCTCATTACGCCTAGCATTTAGTGGGCTGGATATTTACCTTATCAACTAGCAAATCCATAAGGGTTCTATTTGATTAGGCACCTGAATTGGCACCTGAATCGGACTGAACCGACTGTTTGTCAGGCTACTGTTCTCCTATTCTCTCGAATCTATGAAGTAAGACATTGATTTTGCAATAAGATCGATTATGTTCATTGCATAATAAGCTCCTTTGAAAAGCATTGGCGCACGTGTAAACGAGTTGCTCTACCGAACTGAGCTATAGCCCTTATCAGAGATATCTTAACATATAGATAATTTCTTGTCAAGATGAATATTTTCTAATGCCAGAGGATACCCCTTTGATCTGTATCTGTTTAGTATTTAGTTTAGTATTTAGTATATAACAGACCAATAACAGAGCGGTATTGCTTAGAAAAGGGATTCAATATATAATCGATCGAAGTAATGGGTCTTCCTTTGTGGTGATAAATTGCCTACTTAACTCAGTGGTTAGAGTATTGCTTTCATACGGCGGGAGTCATTGGTTCAAATCCAATAGTAGGTAAGTAGGTAGAAAAATTACTAGATAGCATTGGACTTACTTCGCTTCGCTATCTAATAACTTTTTCTACCCCTCTTCCCTTTTTCTTTGTATCAACTATAAACCACTGGATTGTCTTCAATTGGATGGGGGAATCCAATTGACAGCCTCGATTCGTATCCTAGCTCGTCTGAGAGCGAGCTTCGCTTCAACCAAATCTTTCGTACCCTCAGCTTTACTCAAGTTAGCTTCGGCTATTTCAAGTGCCTTTTGAGCTTCTTCCGGATCAATATCACTACCCAGTTCCGCATCATTTCCTAAAATGATGATCTCATTATTAACTATTCTCGCAAAACCGCTCCACAGAATCGCTGTTAACCATTGGTCGTTGAGGAGGCGTATTCTCAAAGGACCCATATCTACTGCTGTGTTAATGGGGGCGTGGTTTGGTAATACGCCAATTTGGCCACTATTAGTGGATAAAATGATTTCTTTCACTTCACAATCCCAAATAATTCGCTTAGGAGTCAGTACATAAAGATTTAATTTCATTTCTTCGATTTGTTCTCCTCTTCTAAGGTTATAGCTTTCGTGCTAGCTTCATCGATGTTACCCACCAAATAAAAAGCCTGTTCAGGTAGGCCGTCTAATTCTCCGGAAAGGATTAGTTGAAATCCCCTAATAGTTTCCGCAAGAGCAACATACTTTCCTGGAGAACCAGTAAAAACTTCTGCCACAAAGAACGGTTGTGATAAGAAACGCTCAATTTTTCTTGCTCTTGCTACAGTTAAACGATCCTCTTCCGATAATTCATCCAAGCCAAGAATTGCGATAATGTCCTGAAGTTCTTTGTAACGTTGTAAAGTTTCCTTAACTCTTTGCGCAGTTTCATAATGTTCGTTGCCAACGATCCGAGGCTGTAACATAGTCGAGGTTGAATCTAAAGGATCTACTGCTGGATAAATACCCTTGGAAGCTAATCCTCTGGAAAGTACGGTAGTAGCATCCAAATGTGCAAATGTTGTGGCAGGGGCAGGGTCGGTCAAATCGTCTGCAGGTACATAAACTGCTTGAATCGAAGTTATAGATCCCTTTTTAGTAGAAGCAATTCTTTCTTGCAAAGAACCCATTTCTGTACTAAGAGTAGGTTGATAACCCACTGCGGAGGGCATTCTCCCTAATAAAGCGGATACCTCTGATCCTGCTTGAACAAAACGAAAGATATTATCGATAAATAAAAGCACGTCTTGCTTATTAACATCTCGGAAATATTCCGCCATAGTTAGGGCAGTTAAACCAACTCTCATACGAGCTCCCGGTGGTTCATTCATTTGGCCATAGACTAGAGCTACCTTTGATTCCTCAATATTTTTTTCATTAATTACTCCGGATTCCTTCATTTCCATATAAAGATCATTTCCTTCACGAGTCCGTTCCCCTACTCCACCGAATACGGATACGCCCCCATGAGCTTTAGCAATGTTATTGATTAATTCCATGATCAGTACTGTTTTACCTACTCCAGCCCCCCCAAATAGTCCTATTTTTCCTCCACGTCGATAAGGAGCTAAAAGATCGACGACCTTAATACCTGTTTCAAAGATGGATAATTTCGTATCTAACTCGATAAAGGCAGGCGCAGATCTATGAATAGGGAACGTTGCACTACTATCTACAGGACCCAAATTGTCAACAGGCTCCCCAAGAACGTTGAAAATTCGTCCGAGAGTAGCTCCACCGACCGGAACACTGAGAGGAGCTCCCGTGTCAATCACTTCCATTCCTCTCATCAACCCGTCCGTAGCACTCATAGCTACAGCTCTAACTCGATTATTTCCTAATAATTGTTGTACCTCACAAGTCACATTAATTTGCTTATCGGCAGTGTCTCTACTCTGGACTACCAAAGCGTTATAAATATAAGGTAACTTGCCTGGGGGAAAAGTGACATCCAGCACGGGTCCAATAATTTGATCGATACGACCTGTACTTTTTTCTTCAATTGTGGAAACCCCGGGAGGAGAAGTAGTAGGATTGGTTCTCATAATTATCACATAATTAAAAAAAAGGAATTTGTCGAAATTTTTCTTTTTTTATTGTTGAATAATGCCAAATCAAATCAAAAAAAATCCAAAAGTAAAAAGGAAATGAATTAGTTAATTCAATAAGAGAGAAAAGGGGACCAGGACTTGATTTCGTTGCCCAAGCGAATCCCATTCAATCGTTTACTCATGGAATGAGTCCATTGGAAAGTTCAATCAATCTTTTTTTTCATATACATTTTGCCTTTTGTGGAGGATCTGTGCCTACTCTACTTTCCTATCTAGGACTTCGATATACAAAATATATACTACTGTGAAGCATAGATTGCTGTCAACAAAGAATTTTATTAGTATTTAGTTAGGTATTTGCATTCAAAATAAGAAAAGAGAACTATTAAGAACTTGTAAAATAAGGATTAGGAATTAATTTGGGTTGCGCTATATCTATCAAAGAGTATACAATAATTATGGATTTGGTAAATCAAATCCATGGTTTAATAACGAACCGTGTTAACTTACCATAACAACAACTCAATTCCTATCGAATTCCTATATTGGAATTCCTATAGGATAGAACATACACAGGGTGTACGCATTATATATGAATGAAACATATTCATTAACCTAAGCATGCCCTCAATTTTCTTTAATGAGTTGATATTATATTAATTGAATATCCTTTTTGTTTTACGAGATTTTTGCTAAAGTTTCATTTACGCCTAATTAACATCGAGTAGACCCTGTTATTGTGAGAATTCTTAATTCAAGAGTTATAGGGAGGGACTTATGTCACCACAAACAGAAACTAAAGCAGGTGTTGGATTTCAAGCTGGTGTTAAAGATTATAAATTGACTTACTACACCCCAGAGTATGAAACTAAGGATACTGATATCTTGGCAGCATTCCGAGTAAGTCCTCAGCCTGGGGTTCCGCCCGAAGAAGCAGGGGCTGCAGTAGCTGCCGAATCTTCTACTGGTACATGGACAACTGTTTGGACTGATGGACTTACCAGTCTTGATCGTTACAAAGGACGATGCTATCACATCGAGCCTGTTGCTGGGGAAGACAACCAATGGATCTGTTATGTAGCTTATCCATTAGACCTATTTGAAGAGGGTTCCGTTACTAACATGTTTACTTCCATTGTAGGTAACGTATTTGGTTTCAAAGCCCTACGTGCTCTACGTTTGGAGGATCTACGAATTCCCCCTACTTATTCAAAAACTTTCCAAGGCCCGCCTCATGGTATCCAAGTTGAAAGAGATAAGTTGAACAAGTACGGTCGTCCTTTATTGGGATGTACTATTAAACCAAAATTGGGATTATCCGCAAAAAATTATGGTAGTAGCGTGTTATGAGTGTCTACGTGGTGGACTTGATTTTACCAAAGATGATGAAAACGTAAACTCACAACCATTTATGCGCTGGAGAGACCGTTTTGTCTTTTGTGCCGAAGCTATTTATAAATCACAGGCCGAAACCGGTGAAATCAAGGGGCATTACTTGAATGCGACTGCGGGTACATGTGAAGAAATGATTAAGAGAGCTGTATTTGCAAGAGAATTAGGGGTTCCTATTGTAATGCATGACTACTTAACTGGGGGATTCACCGCAAATACTACTTTGGCTCATTATTGCCGCGACAATGGCCTACTTCTTCACATTCACCGTGCAATGCATGCAGTTATTGATAGACAGAAAAATCATGGTATGCATTTCCGTGTATTAGCTAAAGCATTGCGTATGTCTGGGGGAGATCATATCCACTCCGGTACAGTAGTAGGTAAGTTAGAAGGGGAACGCGAAATGACTTTAGGTTTTGTTGATTTATTGCGCGATGATTTTATTGAAAAAGATCGTGCTCGCGGTATCTTTTTCACTCAGGACTGGGTATCCATGCCAGGTGTTATACCGGTAGCTTCAGGTGGTATTCATGTTTGGCATATGCCAGCTCTGACCGAAATCTTTGGGGACGATTCTGTATTACAATTTGGTGGAGGAACTTTAGGACATCCTTGGGGAAATGCACCTGGTGCAGCAGCTAATCGAGTGGCTTTAGAAGCCTGTGTACAAGCTCGTAACGAAGGGCGCGATCTTGCTCGCGAAGGTAATGAAATTATCCGAGCAGCTTGCAAATGGAGTCCTGAACTAGCCGCAGCTTGTGAAGTATGGAAGGCGATCAAATTCGAGTTCGAGCCGGTAGATACTATTGATTAACTAGATAAAACTAAAGATAAAGAAGGTATAAATAAAAAAGAAACGAAATAAAAAGAGAAAAAAATCAGTTATGAAATGCAGTAATTCTTCTTTATTCTTCTAATTGATTGCAATTAAACTCGGCTCAATCTTTTTTAGAAAAAAAAGATTGAGCCGAATAAAAATAGATCATGATATGATCATGAGACTTGACAAATTGAGATTCGTCTATTCTATATATCTAGAATATATATATTAAGGTATAATACAATAAAGAAATACAAATAAAATAATAAAATAATAAAATATAGTATTATCATATGATAATGATAATGGAATCAAATACGCAGTATTTACAGAAAAAAGTCTTCGTTTATTGGGAAAGAATCAATATACTTTTAATGTCGAATCGGGATTCACTAAGACAGAAATAAAGCATTGGGTCGAACTCTTCTTTGGTGTTAAGGTGGTAGCTGTGAATAGCCATCGACTACCTGGAAAAGGTAGAAGAATAGGACCTATTCTGGGCCATACAATGCATTACAGACGTATGATCATTACCCTTCAACCGGGTTATTCTATTCCACTTCTAGATAGAGAAAAAAACTAAAGGAGAATGAATGAAAAAAGACATAGTTTGGAAGTTAGACCTTTTTATAGGACTCTCTTTCAATTTCAAAAAAGAGGACGTTTGAAACTTTTAACAGGCGTAATCGTGAGTCAACAAGTGACTCGAACTGTGTGTAAAAAAAGAAGCATTTTTTTTTTTTCAAAATGCTAGAACTAGATAAGGAAGTTTTCTATAACCTTGAGAAAAAGGATAAAAAGGTAGTTTTTTTTTAGTTTATGACTCCGATCAAGAGCGAGAAATCCTTGATTTGGGATTGGACATAGAACCTGGACCCATCGTAGAGACGTTTAGTTCAAAAGAAAGGATCGTATCCTGATGGTAAGAATTATACTTTCGTGGAAATACAGCGCTATAGACTTCAATGCGGTAGAGTAGACGTTTTGTTTCTAATTTTTCTGGACCAAACCTCCGCTCCGACCCAACGATACAATGAATTTTTTCTGTTCATATTCATAAATAAAAAAGATTCGGAATCGCAATGCTACTATATGCGTCCAGAGGAGTATTTGGAATAATATTCTTCTATAATCCATTATTGCGGGGGGTCTTACTAACAGGGCTTCGCTGCACGGGACAGGTCTTCGTCGAAAAGCTAACTCCACCCGGCATTTTCATACCCTTTCTTTGGGTGGTATATCGCCTTTTAAAGTCTAAGAGGGTAGTAGGGGATCTATAGTAGGTAAGATAATTTGCCCTTTGATTTTGATTGAATATACTATTTTTCCGCCTTTACCACGCATTATTGTATGCGCTTCTAGAGAAGTATGTATGCAGGAAGTAAATTCTAACCGCTTTCTTTTGAATCCAATTTCAAATTAGATTAGAAAGATAGAAAGGCCATGAGGATGGGAAAATCAAAATAAAATCTTTTTAATTAGTTCTCCTTTTTTGGAATTTTCTTATTATCCTTTCATTTTTTTTACAGAATATTTTTCAAACTAAAAATAAAAAATACAATACAATAGTCAATATTCCTTATAATAGATATACTTAATTATATCATAAGAATCTTAAGATATTTTTCGACTAGATAGAAATAGTAAATTTGAATTGAGACACCTATTCCATGACGGATTTAAACTTACCTTCTATTTTCGTGCCTTTAGTAGGCTTAGTATTTCCGGCAATTGCAATGACTTCTTTATTTCTTTATGTGCAAAAAAATAAGATTGTCTAGTATTTTTTAGTGTAAGTAATATAATATGGTAGGGTATGTGGCTTTTTCTACACACACTTTCTACACACAAATGAAAAACGGTTATGGATGCGGATATAGGCTACGAGCATAAATGCATGAATATGCAGAGCCAGGTATAGCGAGTTTTATTTTATTTATTTTAATTGAATCAACGAATATTTTTTGAATAGAAAGTCAATGTATCTAACCTATTATTTCACAGGAGTACTAGTTGCTGAAGGCGATTTCAGAATCAAAAAAAGTAAAGTCAAAATTATTTAGCTTATTCTCTCAATTTCAATCGACCGCTGCTGGATTTAGTATATCTAATATGAATTGGCGATCAGAACACATATGGGTAGAACTTCTAAAAGGTTCTCGAAAAAGGGGTAATTTTTTCTGGGCCTGTATTCTTTTTCTAGGTTCACTAGGATTCTTATCGGTTGGGATTTCCAGTTATCTTGGTAAGAATATTATATCTATACTTCCATCTCAAGAAATTCTTTTTTTTCCGCAGGGGGTCGTGATGTCTTTCTACGGAATCGCAGGCCTATTCATTAGCTCCTACTTGTGGTGTACTATTTTGTGGAATGTAGGTAGTGGTTATGACCGATTCGATAGAAAAGAGGGAATAGTGTGCATTTTTCGTTGGGGATTCCCTGGAATAAAACGTCGCGTCTTCCTTCGATTCCTTATGCGGGATATCCAATCAATTAGAATTCAGGTTAAAGAGGGTCTTTATCCTCGTCGTATTCTTTATATGGAAATCCGGGGCCAGGGGATCATTCCCTTGACTCGTACTGATGATAAATTTTTTACTCCACGAGAAATTGAACAAAAAGCTGCCGAATTGGCCTATTTCTTGCGCGTACCAATTGAAGTATTTTGAGGTATCTTTTTTGAACTGAGTTGAATGAAGAAAAGAAGAATTGGAAGAAGAAAAGTTTTCTCAACACAGGGAGGAAGTCCCTTCTAAATTGGATTTGTTATTGTAAGGGGATTTTTAAGTATTTATCTAAAGGAAGGAACAAACGAGGATAAGAGAAATTTGCTTTTAATTTTTTTTTATCCAAGTTAGATATATCGCATACTATTCTTCCTTTTTCATCCGAAAGGGCTTTTTTTTTATTCTATTTCACTATTTCATTCCATCTAGATCTAAGAAAGAACCCAATGCACTGAAATTCCACTAATAACTAATATACAAAAAAGAAGAATAGATACAGGGTATCAAACCTATAGAGTTTTTGCTTCAAAGAAATAGAAATATCATGAAATAGAAATATCATCATATAGAGTCAGGGAATGGAATAGAGTCAGCGAATGAAGCATATTCATTAACAACTCCATTTACAGATCAAAAATGAAAAAAAAGAAAGCATTGCCTTCTTTACTATATCTTGTATTTATCGTACTTTTGCCTTGGGGGGTCTCTTCCTCATTTAACAAATGTCTGGAACTTTGGATTAAGAATTGGTGGAATACCAGGCAATCCGAAACTCTCTTAACTGATATTCAAGAGAAAAGGATTCTAGAAAGATTCATAGAATTAGAAGAACTTTCTCTCTTGGACGAGATGATAAAAGGGAAACTAAAGACACATGTACAAAAACCTCCTACAGGAATACACAAGGAAATAATACAATGGGTCAAAATAAATAATGAGGATCATCTCCATACCATTTTGCATTTCTCGACAAATATAATCTGTTTGGCTATTCTAAGTGGTTCTTTTTTTCTGGGTAAAGAGGAACTTGTCATTTTGAATTCTTGGGTTCAGGAATTCTTCTATAATTTAAATGACTCAATAAAAGCTTTTTTTATTCTTTTAGTTACTGATTTTTTTGTTGGATTTCACTCCACCCGTGGTTGGGAACTAGTAATTCGTTGGGTCTACAACGATTTTGGATGGGCTCCTAACGAGCTTATTTTCACTATTTTTGTTTGTAGTTTTCCAGTAATTCTAGATACATGTTTGAAATTTTGGGTCTTTTTTTGTTTAAATCGTCTATCTCCTTCGCTTGTAGTCATTTATCATTCAATTAGTGAAGCATAAATTCATTTGATCTCCCGATATTAATATTAATCAAATTAGCAAGCATCTTTTTTTAGAAAGAAAGCCCTTTTCCATTTTAGCAAAATTCTTTCTATTTATACCTACTTTAAGGTATTCATCATTGCAGTACAACTGTTGCAGTAGAATGACAACAGATTCGTGTATAGGGAACTAGATTAGCTTAGCTACCTATCTAATTTATTGTAGAAATTCTGGGATCTGCGATTGGACATGGAAAATAGAAATACTTTTTCTTGGGTAAAGGAACAGATAACTCGATCGATTTCTGTATCGATCATGATATACGTAATAACTCGGACATCTATTTCAAATGCATATCCCATTTTTGCGCAGCAGGGTTATGAAAACCCACGAGAAGCAACTGGACGAATTGTATGTGCCAATTGCCATTTAGCTAGCAAGCCCGTCGATATTGAAGTTCCCCAAGCTGTGCTTCCCGATACTGTATTTGAAGCAGTTCTTCGAATTCCTTATGATATGCAATTGAAACAAGTTCTTGCTAATGGAAAAAAGGGAGGGTTGAATGTAGGTGCTGTTCTTATTTTGCCCGAGGGATTCGAATTAGCGCCGCCCGATCGTATTTCCCCTGAGTTAAAAGAAAAGATAGGAAATCTTGCTTTTCAGAGTTATCGTCCCGATAAAAAAAACATTCTTGTGATAGGCCCTGTTCCCGGTAAGAAATATAGTGAAATTGTCTTTCCCATTCTTTCCCCTGATCCTGCTACGAAGAAAGATGCTCATTTCTTAAAATATCCCATATATGTAGGGGGAAACCGAGGAAGAGGACAGATCTATCCTGATGGTAGCAAGAGTAACAATACAGTCTATAATGCTACGTCAACAGGTATAGTAAGAAAAATACTACGTAAAGAAAAGGGGGGGTATGAAATATCCATAGTTGATGCATCAGATGGACGCCAAGTGATTGATATTATACCTCCCGGACCAGAACTTCTTGTTTCAGAGGGGGAATCCATCAAGCTTGATCAACCATTAACAAGCAATCCTAATGTGGGAGGTTTTGGTCAGGGGGACGCAGAAATCGTGCTTCAGGATCCATTACGTGTCCAAGGCCTTTTGTTCTTCTTCGCATCCGTTATTTTGGCACAAGTTTTTTTGGTTCTCAAAAAGAAACAGTTTGAAAAGGTTCAATTGTACGAAATGAATTTCTAGGTCCCGGGATTTCTTACCATCAAGTTGGTAAAAAGCCTCGATTTATTGGCAATTGCTAGAATTATCTATGATCTATTTTGGAAATCCTTTTTTTGTTTAGACTGCTTTTTGTTTATGAGATGTCTGGAATTCCTTATTTATATCCCATGCAAAAGAAGAGAATCCAAGGCAAAGGCGAGAACAATCAAATTAAAATTTCTTCTTTTTCGGAGGGATTGCAGGTCTTCTTAATCGTCTATTCGGCACAAGAAAAAGCCTTTTTCTTGTGCCGATTCTTCTTGTATCAAAATAAGAATCCTTTTTCTTCCTAATTCGTCAAAGATTACTATTTCTTCTTTATTCGGGTCTGTCTCTTGGACCTCTTTTTCTTTTGCTTAGGTTTAGCCGAGGTAGTGGACAAACAGAGGGGAAGAAAATATGGCGGGGGAAAAATTTCTTGTGATTGTGAGCAAATTGCTTGGCTTGTTTAATTAAGTTCAACTTCAAATTTACAGAAATTTTGCAAAAAAAAAGTAAACTCTTCCATTGAAGGTTTTTTTATTTTTAGGCTAGTTGAATAGTTTTGATTAAGGTTTTATTAGTTTATTACTCGAAACTAAATCAAGGATTTTCAGGATACTTCCTTCGTGGAATAAGATATTGGATCCTCGAGTGATCTCTTTTTCTTGTTGCTTCATAAGAGTGAATCGAATAGATTCAATTCGCGTTATAAGAGTAAAATAAAAATTCCGCGGGTCCTTTCCGCTCTAATCAGATAAAGGGGGGTAAGGACCCGCTAAGCTCCTACTTTTTCATGTTTACAATCTGGTCCCTCCGATTACTATAGAGATGAACCCAATCCAGAATATGAACCATAAAAGAAAACACCTACTAAACCAATCACAGCAATACCAGCTACAGTACCTATCAGCCAAAGAGGAATTCTTCCAGTAGTATCGGCCATTTCCCCTACTTTCCTCCACATTTTATCAATTGGTCATGCTAGAGACAAAAACAGTCATGGGTAGTTATAAGGATGGTATCCTTCCAAATGGGATAAGAGAATTCTTATTAGTCTCTTTCTTTCTCTCAATTGAAGAAGTAATTGGAAAATAAAACAGCAAGTACAAAAATGAGTAATAAACCCCAGTATAGACTGGTACGATTCAATTCAACATTTTGTTCATTCGGGTTTGATTGTGTCATAGTTCTATAGTTGGAATTTGTTTTATCGTTGGATGAACTGCATTGCTGATATTGATCCCAAGAAAAAAACAGTAGGTACAGCTAGTCCGTGAATAGCCAGCCATCGCACTGTAAAAATAGGATAGGTTCGATCTATGGTCATTGAGGGCCTCCTAAAAGGATCTACTAAATTCATCGAGTTGTTCTAAAGAATCAAAACGGTCGGTTATTAACGGAATTCCTTGTCGGCTTTCCGTGAAATACTCGTTTGGCCTAGGACTTCCAAACACGTCATAAGCTAAACCCGTACTGACAAATAACCAACCCGCAATGAATAGGGAAGGTATAGTAATGCTATGAATAACCCAGTATCGAATACTGGTAATAATATCAGCAAAAGAACGTTCTCCCGTGCTTCCAGACATGCTGAACTCCCAAAATTTTTGTACATTCAAAAAAGGAATTGATTCCGTAAAAGATGGGATCGACCAGTAAATAGAAAATTACTGATATTTCATCCTTGTGAGATTGTCAATTTTGTACCAAAGGTGTATTTTGAGTATACCGAATTAGTATAGCTATCCTTCCTATGGCACAGCAATCTGGTTTTGCCTGGTTCCGAAACATAATTACTTTTTTATTTTTTTTTTGTCTATAGGTAAGCTATATGTTATTCAAGGCATCAATAGAAAACCCCATTTTTGTAGGTTCTACTTACTTTTCATTGGCTTCGGAATAATAGAGTAATTCGGAATAGCAGCCAAAATCTTGGGAAAATCTAAGTTAATGATCAATAGGTTTGGATAAATAATTTAGGAAGGATATTCTCATACTGACACAATACAAGGACAAGTATATGTGAAATCTATCCTTTCATAATTCGTAATTCATCCTTGTATTGTTTGTTGGATTAGGTCTAACTTTCTTGACCAAACTGCGAGCGCGGAACTTTACGAGATGAAATAGGGAAAGACAGAAGATAGAATAGAACTTAAAAGGATAATTGAAGTGACTCGTCTTCGAATCTACTTTGGTTGGAGTTCGAAAAAGGAATAAAAATAAAGTAAATTCAAGGAAGAGCTTTCTTTTTTTTTTTTTTTTAACAGCCCCTTGGCAGGTCGTGGAATGCTTTTGTTCTCCTCTTATTCCATATGGAATACAATCAGTTAAAATAAGAAGGAATAGGGGAATATTCGATCGTTCACTCCAAAAAGAGGGTCCTATTGAAAAAGAAATTATCCAAAATAGAAAGAAGTTTTTTTTTTCAAATTCAATTGTTTATTTATCTCTTATTCAAAAATTTCCCTGAAAATTGAATTTCTTTTTTTCATTCAATGGGGTTAGATGATCTAGTTCTTAATATTATTACTTTACTCAATTGACAAATTCCACAACAAATCTCTTGATTCGGAATTAGGGACTCATGTATCATCTGATGAATCCACTTTCTTTTACACTTCTGTATCTTACTCTATCTTGTTTTTTAGTATTATCTAAAATAACTGATGAATTATGAATTTTCCATAACTTAGGTAAATGCTTTACCAACATATGTAGTGTAGTAAAAAAAAATAAATGGAATTTAACTCTTTCATGCTTACTTTAACTAGTTATTTTGGTTTTCTACTGGCTGCTTTAACTATAACCCCAGCTCTATTTATTGGCTTGAACAAGATACGCCTTATTTGAATTGACTGAATAATTATAATTCAGAAAAGAAAAATCTTTCTTTGGGATTCCTGGCATTCTACGACTCTTTTCCAGACTAATTAGGAATTCTTTTCTTGGTCATTGAGATTCGTGGATAATTTAGAGTACTATTTAGGGATAGATCGTACCTCTTTTTTTATCCCCTCGAACAAATCGAAATGATTGAAGTTTTTCTATTTGGAATCGTCTTAGGCCTAATTCCTATTACTTTAGCGGGATTATTCGTGACTGCGTATTTGCAATACAGGCGTGGGGATCAGTTGGATCTTTGATTGAGTCATTTTTTTTTTTTGATTGACCTCCTCCAGACCAGAGAGGAGGTCAAATTGAAATTGGAGTTACAATTCAATTTTGTTAAGTTATTTTACTCTGCTTCGACATAAAATAGATGGAATCACGCTCTGTAGGATTTGAACCTACGACATCGGGTTTTGGAGACCCGCGTTCTACCGAACTGAACTAAGAGCGCTTTCATTCATTCAAAAAGAAAATCTTTTTCTATTCCTAATGTATCTCACGTACGTATAGTCTCCACAAATTCAAGTTATACCCACTTTACTTTAATTGATCTCGTCGCTACTGCCTATAAAGAAGAAAGAAGTAATAGGTAGGGATGACAGGATTTGAACCTGTGACATTTTGTACCCAAAACAAACGCGCTACCAAGCTGCGCTACATCCCTTTTCCAAATTAAATTGTTGTACAATGCCATTGTACACAATTCCTGTCTTCTTTTCCACATCATAATTTTCTTCTTCTTTCTTTCTCTATCTATATATAGAACCCTCGTGTCATTTCTTCTTTTTGGTCTCATATAATTAAGGAATTATATACATATAAAATCCAATATAATTTCGCCTATAAAAGAAGGATTACTTTTCCTTGGTAATATATAGGAAGAAGGGGTCATCTTTTTCTTTTTTAGGGATAGGAAAATTTCGTCGATATGGTTCATTTTATATAGCATAACAATCTTGGGCAAGAGTTTATGATCATATATGTATTCCAACAAGGAAGGAGGATTTTCAATGCGGGATATAAAAACATATCTCTCTGTAGCACCCGTGCTAAGTACTCTATGGTTTGGTGCTTTAGCAGGTTTATTGATAGAAATTAATCGTTTATTCCCAGATGCTTTGTCATTCCCTTTTTTTTAATTCTAGTTATTGCTATGGGAGGGATAGATTTCTTCGTGATATGACAAAATTTGATCCTTTTCAATCTTTTTTTAGTATCGGAAGGAAAAAGAAAGAAAAGATGGATTGGGTTGAACCTCAGAGTCATTAAAAATTTGGTAAACCCCATTTTTGAAAATAGAAATTCAATTTAAAGGGGTACCCAAGCTAAATAAGGCCTCAGAAATCAGAGCATAGAAAAGGCGGGGCTGGCTAATTAAATGAAAGGATTTCGAACCAAAATCTTTGCTAATTCGACAAGGATTGTATTCTTTAATTATTTCTCTATTTTTTATTACTTAATTAAAGAATAAAAAAAAATTATTCTAATGAATTTTATTCTTCTTCTTCGGATTCAAAATAGAAGAATAAAAGAATAAGTAGAAGAATTAAGTTAAGTCAATCCAAAAAGAAAAGGAGGTTCATGGCCAAGGGAAAAGATGTTAGAATCAGAGTTATTTTGGAATGCATCAGTTGTGTTCGAAAAGGTGCCAATGAGGAATCGACGGGGATTTCTAGATATAGTACTCAAAAGAATCGCCACAATACACCCGGACAATTAGAATTCAAAAAATTTTGTCGTTATTGTCGCAAGCATACGACTCATCACGAAATAAAGAAATAGGAACATCGTGTGTTTGATCTTTCCAAACAACAGAAAGAGTAAGAACTTCATATTTAATATATAAAGAAAACATAGTATAGAATACAAAATACAAATCAACTCATCTGATTTCCGGTAGATATTATTTCATATGTATAGAGGGTATTCATATACTATAATATGAATCAAATAAGATATGGATCAAAGAAAAACTACTTCTTCTGGATCCTAAATTAATAAAATAAAGAAGTGAATTTTCAAATTTTCAAATTTTAAATAAGGAATAAATCATGTATACATCTAAACAACCTTTTCTTAAATCTAAGCAACCCTTTAGTAAATCCAAGCAAACTTTTAATAAATCCAAGCAACCCTTTCGTAAATCCAAGCAAACTTTTCGTAAATTCAAGCAACCTTTTCGTAAATCTAAACAACCTTTTCGTAGGCGTCCCCGGATTGGCCCGGGAGATCGAATTGATTATAGAAACATGAGTTTAATTAATAGATTTATTAGTGAACAAGGAAAAATATTATCGAGACGAATAAATAGATTAACCTTGAAACAACAACGATTAATTACTCTTGCTATAAAAAACAGGCTCGTATTTTATCTTTCTTACCGTTTCGTAACTATGAGAACGAAAAGCAATTTCAAGCCCAGTCAATTTCAATAATTACAGGTTCTAGACCCAGAAAAAATAGACATATTCCTCAATTAACGCAAAAGTACAATTCCAATCGAAACTTAAGAAACAACAACCAAAATTTAAGAAACAACAACCGGAACTTAAGTTCCGATTGTTGATGTTTTATTCGAATTCGAAAGGGCCAGACCTATATATATTATAAAGAAAGTAATCCAGCTCGTTGATTCCTACCACTTAATCTTAATTTATTGTATCTTCCCGGAGTTCCCTCTCCGGGAATTCATCTTTTATTATTCCAGTATATTACTTTATTTATACCTTTAATTGATGATCTTTATTTTATTGGAAATCGTGTAAAGATTATTTGGATTTGATACAGCTACTTGTGCAAGCATTTTACGATTAAGAATCAATTTCTTCTTGTACAGGTTGTGTATTAATTTACTATAACTATCGAATACTTTATATACCCGCGTTGCTGCGTTTATCCGAGTGATCCACAAACGACGAAAATCCCTCTTTTGCCTACCTCTATCTCGATGAGAGGAAACAAAAGCTCTTTTTACCTGTTGGGTAATCATTCGATTAAGTCTTAAATGAGCCCCTCTAAAGTTTGAGGCAAATGAACGCATTTTTGTTCGTCGTCTCCGGGCTATATATCCTCGCGGAACTCTGGTCATTGAATCAAATTAACCTTAATGAATAACTAATGATTTCTCTTCTTTTAGCCACCCTTTTTCTCATTAATAACAAAACTAATTATTCCGATATATAAAATATTAATTCCAATGGCTTTTGCTATAGTAACCTTCCCAACCACGATTTTTTATTCCACTCCGTTCAGTTATTTCTATACGAAATAACAAATTCATTCTAATAATACTAAAAAAAATAGTGGGTTCCATCGTTTCTATGGTTCCCTTTTAAACGGTGAGGCCCTCTCTATACACCGGAGCCCTTTCTTTCATCAAAAGGTATTGCGAACTTGTATAGTCCACATTCTTTGGCTCTACCTATCCATTATAGAGTAAATAGCTCTTTTCACAATAAGAGTTATCCATACAGTGACGGTATTTAATTATGAAAGTTGGCTAAGTAGCTGACCCTGTTAGTCCGTTCTTTTAAGATAAAGGAGCATAAGCCTTTTTCTTTTTATTACTATTTCCTCCGCTTAATGGATAACCATTTGCTACCAATGGGAGAATTGCTTCTTATTTCCAATTTAGATAATTGGATTTGCACCAAAGGAAACCATAAATTCCATATACCATAGAAATCTAGGATAGAGAAGCTATATCCTATTCATTGGTACTAATCATGGATACTTCAATTTTTTTTATATTTGTTTGAAGTCATGATCTGAACGAGTCGCACATACACCCTAGCACATGTTCCTCGACGCTGAGGGCATCCTTTAAGCGCGGCCGTTTTTCGAGCATTTCGTATTGGCTGTCTTGCGTTTCTAATAAGTTGTTTAACCGTCGGCATGTTGTATGTATATAGAAAAAAATGGATTGGTTTAGATCCATCTTAACCTGATGATTGCTCATCATGAAGTCTTTCTATTTTCTATTAAATCGAGGAAAACACGAATTTAGCTGTGAAATAACTTTACAAGAAATCCGGACACTACCAATCCTTAAACATTTCTGGAAACCACACTGGATCAGTATCGCAGTGCTTGTCAATCATTTCATCCCCTACAATATCGACAAGTCCATAAGCTTTGGCTTCGTCTGCTGACATAAAAACATCCCTTTCCATGTCTTCGGATACAACCCAAAAAGGCTTGCCTGTTCTTACTGCATAAACCCTTGTGATCATTTCGCGAACTTTGTGTAACTCTTCTACTTCTAGTAAAAATTCTGGTGTCCTTGCCCGATAATAAGCACTAGCAGGTTGGTGAAGCATAATCCTCGCGTGAGGGAATGCTATACGCTTGGTGGGTTCTCCTCCAAGCAGAATGAAGGACGCCATGGAGGCGGCTATTCCGAGGCATATTGTATATATATCTGGTGTCACCGTTTGCATCGTATCAAAAATAGCCATTCCTGAGATTAGCCACCCGCCTGGGGAGTTTATAAACAAAAAAATATCACTAATTCCATCTTCTATACTCAGATATACCATGAGACCTGTAATATGATTCGTGATCTCGCAACGAATCTCTTGACCTAAAAAAAGTGTCCTTTCTCGATACATAACATTGTATAAGTCAACCCAAGTCGCTTCTTCATCTCCAGGAATCCGGTAAGGTACTTTTGGAACACCAATGGGCATATTAGATTAATATTATTAAATTTAAGTAAGAAAACCACACTTTAATATGGAAACGTAAGAATGGAACAGAAAGAAAGAATCCGCAGTTTATTGTCTTAATTTTTATTCTTATTCTATATGAATATTATAGATTCTATTAATACGTAGATTGAAAGGTTATACATATAAGGAATGTAAGACAGATTGAATAAAGAAAAGGGAATGGGTGATTTGAATGCTAAACAAAGAGGGGTAGCGATCTATTCTTCGTTTTTTCCAAATTGGCCAAGTTACCCATTGCATATTGGCACTTATCGAGTATAGAATAGATCTGCTTCTCTTTCTTCTTATGAACAGAATTGGCTTCTTATTTTTAATGGAATGAAATAAATATTCGCGCTTTCTGACACAGAATCCCCTAGAAGGGTTAGGTACATAGGATATGGATAGTCTTTTTCAATGCGATAAAATAAAGCGACATCGTGTCTATTTTTCTTTGCTAAAGGGGTATTTCCATGGGTTTGCCTTGGTATCGTGTTCATACTGTCGTATTGAATGATCCGGGTCGATTGCT
>NW_028260269.1:0-25058 GCF_056163025.1 Triticum urartu | reverse complement strand
TTTTAACAGCCGGTACGGTAACAATGAAAATGGCTCCCTCTTTAGTGAGATTATACGAGCAAATGCCTGAACCAAAATACGTCATTGCTATGGGAGCCTGTACTATTACAGGGGGAATGTTCAGTACGGATTCCTATAGTACTGTTCGGGGAGTTGATAAGTTAATTCCTGTGGATGTCTACTTGCCGGGCTGCCCACCTAAACCGGAGGCAGTTATAGATGCCCTAACAAAACTTCGTAAGAAGATATCGCGAGAAATAGTTGAGGATCAAACTCTATCTCAAAATAAAAATAGATGTTTTACTACCAGTCACAAGCTTTATGTTAGGCGCAGTACTCATACAGGAACTTATGAGCAAGAATTGCTCTATCAATCACCATCTACATTAGATATATCTTCTGAAACTTTTTTCAAATCCAAAAGTTCAGTACCTTCCTACAAATTAGTGAATTAGGAGAGGGGCTCTTTTGTGTAGAAAAATAAAAAGCAGGGCAATCTTTCAAACTTGCATCCGAAATGTGAAATATTTATACAAAGAGGGAGAGATGAAGACAATGCAGCAGGGTTGGTTATCTAATTGGCTAGTCAAACATGAGGTGGTTCATAGATCTTTGGGCTTTGATCACCGAGGAATAGAGACTTTACAAATAAAAGCAGGGGATTGGGATTCCATTGCTGTCATTTTATATGTATATGGTTACAATTATTTACGCTCCCAATGTGCTTATGATGTAGCACCCGGTGGATCTTTAGCTAGCGTGTATCATCTTACGAGAATACAATATGGTATAGATAATCCAGAAGAAGTCTGCATAAAAGTCTTTGCCCAAAAGGATAATCCTAGAATTCCGTCTGTCTTCTGGATTTGGAGAAGTGCCGATTTTCAAGAACGCGAATCTTATGATATGGTGGGAATCTCTTATGATAATCATCCGCGCCTTAAACGTATCCTAATGCCTGAAAGTTGGATAGGCTGGCCCTTACGTAAGGATTATATAACCCCCAATTTTTATGAAATACAAGATGCTCATTGAATGATAAGAAATTCATGCTCACTTATACAACACAACTCCAGATTTTATTCAAGTCAAGGAATATTTTTAGGTTCTTTTCCTAGATGAAACGGAATACCTATTTATAATTAATTCCTAATTATACAAAAGCATTCCAGATAGACTGAGCAAAAAAAGGGTTTCATTTGGATTCCCCTATTTTGAAAATCGCATATTAATTTCCTTCATATGAACAGAAAAATAGGATGACTCAAAGAAGTTCTCTACCAGGAACTTTGTACCGCGCACATTACTTAGCACAACTAGGAAAATAAGATAAGATAAAGATAAGCAAGACTAAAAAAATATTCGTCGGAATAGCGGAATACAAAATTAAGAAACGCAAAAAAATAAAGGGGAATCTCACCCCCTTCTTTATCATAAAGAAAAGATATATTTTAAAACTTCTTTAAAAAGAAAAAGAAGTGCCTCTATATTTATATTATAGATTTATCCACTTAGATGAATAAATATTATTAATGAATATGTATCACAATCCATCTCGAGGTATTTGGATCAATACCTATTCGGTGGATCTTTTTTTTTTTTTTCTCTGCCAGGAACCAGATTTGAACTGGTGACACGAGGATTTTCAGTCCTCTGCTCTACCAACTGAGCTATCCTGACCTTTTCTTGTGCATCATCCTAGTAGAGTATTTGTATCTATGTCAATTAAAAGGACTAAAAATTAATTAAAGTATTTCAAATTTTAAATTTGAAAATGGGGGGGGTAGTCCTATGCATTGTGCATGGTTTACTTAAATAAAACTTAAAAATAGAGTGAATAACCAAGATTTCTTGCCGATACTCTAATAAAAAAGAAATCTATTCAATGAATAGGATAAGATCCATTGAGTTCTCTTCGCATTCCTTTGTGAAAGAGTAGAATGAGAAAGCTAATGAATCTTAAACCCATTGCATTGATAAAAAGAAAAAAAAGTGCATTGATAAAAAGAAAAAAAAAAAGAGGATAAATAATAATAATATAGTATAGTTAGGGAATAAAAGAGGATTTGGGGATAGAGGGACTTGAACCCTCACAACTTATAAAGTCGACGGATTTTCCTTTTACTAGAAATTTCATTGTTGTCAGTATTGACATGTAGAATGGGACTCTCTCTTTGTCCTCGTCCGATTAATCCACTTTTTTAAAGATCTCGAAAACTTTGAATTTTAATTGAAGAATTTGATTATTCAATATTCGATTGGAGTGGATTCACAATAATGAAAAAAAAAAATTATGATATGAGTTTTTTATTTCATAATCATTATCATTTCTAATTTCATTTTTAAAAAAGATAAAGAACCTATATTATAATTAGAATATAATATGAGTTCTGTGATTAATCGTTTGCTATGTCAGTATCTATACGTGTTTATTAAATGTATAAGGTATAAAACCCCTCTTTCTCTAATTTAGAACTAGAAGGAATTCCACTAACAACACAACGTAATTAACTCGATTCGTTAGAACAGCTTCCATTGAGTCTCTGCACCTATCCTTTTCCTTTGTATTCTAGTTCGAGAACCCCTTGTTTTCTCAAAACACGGATTTGGCTCAGGATTGCCCTTTTTTAATTCCAGGGTTTCTCTGAATTTGGAAGTTACCACTTAGCAGGTTTCCATACCAAGGCTCAATACAATCAAGTCCGTAGCGTCTACCGATTTCGCCATATCCCCATTTCCCTCTTCTTTGAGACCAGGATTCCTTGTGTAATTTCATCCATCTCTTAGTTTTTTTTTTGAATCATTGAGTTCATCACTCAACGTAGTCTAGCAGTTCAGTTCGACTCTATTTGAGAGACCTCGCTTGCTTATTGCAATTCAGAATTGAATTGATTCTATCCTTGATGTATTTGCAATTCAATCCGAATCAATATATCCAAAAGTTTTTATCTCCCCCACCTCCCGTCTTACTTTTTTATAGTATTCAAAATTATACTATAACGCTTGATATTTATTCTTTTTTTCTAATCAGAATTAGCAATTTTATTTACTCTGACTCTATGTTCCCCTTAGTGAAATATTAATCCTCAAATTATTAACAAATAATAAAGTCTATAATGATCGAATGAAAATACCAATAAATTCTATAATTTTATTTTTTAATATCCTATAGTTAAGCATATCAAGCTAACTTTATCTTTAAGAAGTTTTAGTATTTTTTTATTTTTATAAGTATAACTTCAAATTTAGAACTAGTTAATAGCTAAGATTAATAACTAATATCTGAGATTTTACGGATTTCCTATACTATACCTATTTCTATTTGTTACACTATTTCCGTTATGTAAGCCCACTTAGCTCAGAGGTTAGAGCATCGCATTTGTAATGCGAGGGTCATCGGTTCAAATCCGATAGTCGGCTTTTTTTTCTCTATCGATGTTCTACGAACAAGAATCTCTTTTTTTCCGAATTAAATGGAGAATCCAGGATCTTTTATGTTTTTTACCTTACAATTTTGCTAGATACAAAACAATAAAATAAATAATATATATACAAAAAAAAAAGATTTTGATGAAATTCCATTTTTTGGGGTACTTTAGTTGATTTTACTCTGTTTATCCTGTAGTTTAATTCAGTTTTAATTTCGATGTATTCTGTAATGTAAATACAATGAAATTAATTGTGTAAAATGAAATTTCAATAAAATAAAAAAAGGAGTCTTCATGTCCCGTTATCGAGGACCTCGTTTAAAAAAAATACGCCGTCTGGGAGCTTTACCAGGACTCACTAGAAAAACACCTAAATCCGGAAGTAATCTTAAAAAAAAATTCAATTCTGGGAAAAAGGAGCAATATCGTATTCGTCTTCAAGAAAAACAGAAATTGCGTTTTCATTATGGTCTGACAGAACGACAATTACTTAGATATGTACATATCGCTGGAAAAGCAAAAAGGTCAACAGGCCAGGTTTTACTACAATTACTTGAAATGCGTTTGGATAATATCCTTTTTCGATTGGGTATGGCTTCAACCATTCCTGGGGCCCGCCAATTAGTCAACCATAGACATATTTTAGTTAATGGTCGTATAGTCAATATACCAAGTTTTCGTTGCAAACCCCGAGATATTATTACTACGAAAGATAACCAAAGATCAAAAGGTCTGGTTCAAAATTATATTGCTTCATCGGACCCGGGGAAATTGCCAAAGCATTTGGCGATTGACACGTTGGAATATAAAGGACTAGTAAATAAAATCCTAGATAGGAAGTGGGTCGGTCTCAAAATAAATGAGTTGTTAGTTGTAGAATATTACTCTCGTCAGACTTGAACTTAACGAAAAAAGGAAAGGTTCATAGAATTTTCTTCCCCTTCCCCTTTCCCCGAACTAAATCGCCCTAAGACCATTACCATTAATTTGTATTTTCCCATCAACTAGCTAAAATTGATTAACCCTAGGATTAGGATCCTTTTTTCTTTTTTCCTCTATGTGTATTTTACATACCACAGTAATTTGCTATAGAGAATTTCTAATTTCTATTAAATCAAAATAAGATAATATAAGATATTATATTATTGCTGGAAAAAATTGTTATTTGATTTGATACATTGTGATCCTTAACGTTGATGAATTAAGAAAAACGGAAAGAGAGGGATTCGAACCCTCGGTAAACAAAAGTCTACATAGCAGTTCCAATGCTACGCCTTGAACCGCTCGGCCATCTCTCCTACATAACTTATTATGGAAAATAAACTGAGTGAATAGCGAGTTTTCTTATTCCTGCAGTACAGGTACAACCGCAACCACTCGGGGGTTCCATAGTTCTATTGGAAAAATTCCTTTTGATCTAAGTGGAAGGATACAGGATTTTTTACTAGAAATTGCGCTCGCTATAAAATAAAAGTTTTAATTTGGGTTTTCCCGCAACTAAAGAAAAAGAAAATGGAAGAATTCTTCTTATTGCATAATAAAATAAAGAAACCTTAGAATTCCGTTTGCATAAGATACGCTACACCATACTATCGAAATCAAAAATAGGGTATGAGACAATTAATAACTTTGAAAACACGAAATAGTTGATAACATAAGTTGTTGTTCAGAAATAGGAAAGTGGAATGAAATCCAGTCTTAGTCAAATATTTCATATCTCTTCGTGTCCAAGCAGAAGGAAAAGGATACAATTTGAGCTGAGCGGAAAATCCATATCTCTCTTATCCATTTAAAGCATATGGATTTAGAGTAGAGCATATGGATCAATCTATTTATAATTATAAGAATCGAATGTGTTTGTTTTTATGTTATTTTGTGAAGGAATGAAAACAATTCTATATAGAATGGGTTGGGAATTATGCCTAGATCCCGTGGAAATGGAAATTTCATTGATAAGACCTCCTCAATTGTAGCCAATATTTTATTGCGAATAATTCCGACAACCTCAGGAGAAAAAAAGGCATTTACTTATTATAGAGATGGTGCGATTTGACTCTTTTTTTTGCTTTTTTTTAGCCCTACCTATACCTCAGTCTTACGAAAAAGAGAGGGGGGTTGGCATAGAGAGAACCAAATTTGTAAAGCAAACAAACCCACGCTTCGGGAAGGTGAGGCGAACTAACAATTCCTTCCGTCGTGTATCCTCGATTGATGCGGCTTCAGATACTTCAATTGTAGATTTGAGTATTGAGCGAAAGGTTACACCTACAGGATATGGTATGGTATGGATTACAGGCCAATCCTACTCTATTAGTATCCGTAGGCAGCATAGGGGAGAAAAGCACTACACCTAGAAATAGGAATCAACAAGAGAAAAACTTTGTTAGAAATTACCCCTTTCCTGATCGGTATCAGGGCTGGGAAGAATGGTTGGGATAACAAACAACCATCAGGTTTGTACTTTGGATACCCCTATAACCATCAAAGATCGTTGAAGTAGCTAATTCCTCTAAATAGGAGGCGTTGAGAACAAAGAAATTATTGGAGCTATCGTTTTCCTCTAGCATTAATAGAATTCATTGGTGTTAAGAAAAACCTCTTGTGGGAAGGTTGGCTAGAGATTTCTTGGAAAAATACCAGCCCCTTTCGGTTCATAATGAGACGGGACTAATTCTATTTTGATTCTATAGATTATTTCGCTTAGTACTATTATGTACAGAAGGGAGGAGCCGTATGAGATGAAAACCTCATGTACGGTTTTGGAACGGAGATTTTTTGAATAGAATGAACGACCGTAACGGATGTTGGCTCAATCCGAAGGAAATTATGCGGAAGCTTTGCAAAATTATTATGAAGCTACGCGACTAGAAATCGATCCCTATGATCGAAGTTATATACTCTATAACATAGGCCTTATACACACAAGCAATGGAGAGCATACAAAGGCTTTGGAATATTATTTCCGGGCACTAGAACGAAACCCCTTCTTACCGCAAGCTTTTAATAATATGGCCGTGATCTGTCATTACGTGCGACTATCTCCACTATAGAAAGAAAAAAAAAAAAGAGAGGATCAAATTTTCTAGTAAATACTAGAAAAAAAGGGCTTTCTACATAGGGATCGTAAAAACAACGATTTTTCCCTATCAGCTGTAGGAAGGAAGGACACTTCACGAGAATCAAAAAACGAAGAAAGTATGGCCTATACTACTACTCTATGGATAAAGTTTCTCAAATTGATAGAGAAAGCACCGTAAAGATCAATTAGTGAGCGACTGGGTCGATACAACTAAAAAAAACTGCTTACTTATCCCATGATATGGGGCAAAATTTAGGAATCCGCTTATGTAATAGAGCCGATCCACTAAGGGATTAAGCAGCGGTGTAGTATCAGATCCCAAAGATAGTAAGTTCTTTTTTCTTTCTTATGGAAAAAAGTCTTTTTCAAGGATTCTATAGAGATTTCATATATGAAACCGGGATAGTTACCTCTCAGAAAATTTGAACGAAGGCTCTATATCTATCTATGCTTCATTCTTCTGAAGGTGGGAAAAAAGATCAAACTGATTATTGATAAAAATTAGGGTTTGAAACTTAGGTAATTAATTTCTTCTGCTTAACCCAAGAACAAATTGGATCGATTTTTGATAAATCGAATTCAGTTAAGATAGGGGAAATTCAGATAGCAATTTCTGAGCCGTATGAGGTAGGAAACTCTCAAGTACGGTTCTAAGGGAAGGAACTTCCTATTCCGACCGAGGAGAACAGGCCATTCTACAGGGTGATTCGGAAATTGCGGAAGCTTGGTTTGATCAAGCTGCTGAATATTGGAAACAAGCTATAGCGCTTACTCCGGGAAATTATATTGAAGCACAGAACTGGTTGAAGATTACGAAGCGCTTTGAATTTGAATAAGACCATGCTCCTTCTTTTTCATAAAATGGGTGGTTTGGTTGTTGATCCATTAATCAAATAAATTAGGTCGTAAGATCGAATCAAGAATTTCATTATATCCATTTCTTATACCTTCTATTTTATATGATATTTCATAAGAATAAACCATAGGGATAGGGTCTAGAATAGAAGTAATAAAGTGAATAAAAAGAGGGGGCAATCTAAATATTGCTAATATATTAGGACCATCTTATTAATAATTCTAATGAGTTATCTTGGAATTTAGAATCAAATAAAAAACCCTATATTATGCTCAAGGAAAGTAGATATAGATAGGAGCTTATGCCCTCAAAAAAAATACACTAGTTTCTTAAATTAAAAATAAAAAAGATTTTTTTCTTACGTCGAGAAATATTTGTTTTTCAAGATAAACAATGTCCGTTAGGCACCTAATCTTTATGTCATAATAGACCCGAACACTTGCCTCGGATTGACTTCAATATATAATTGCTCCAGTGAATAACTAAAAAAAAAATAGAAGGATGGTAGATAGTAAAGAAAAGAACTAATCACAATATCTATCTTTCAAAATCTATCTTTCAAAATCTATCTTTCAAAATATATATCTTTCAAAGATTCACTAAAAAGACAGTTGGCGGGTCTCTTTGTATGTCTTGTCCGGAAAGAGGAGGACTTAATGATTATTCGTTCGCCGGAACCAGAAGTAAAAATTGTTGTGGATAGGGATCCTGTAAAAACATCTTTTGAGGAATGGGCCAGACCCGGCCATTTCTCAAGAACACTAGCTAAGGGCCCTGATACTACCACTTGGATCTGGAACCTACATGCTGATGCTCACGATTTCGATAGTCATACTGGTGATTTGGAGGAGATTTCTCGAAAAGTCTTTAGTGCTCATTTCGGGCAACTTTCCATTATCTTTCTTTGGTTGAGTGGCATGTACTTTCATGGCGCCCGTTTTTCCAATTATGAAGCATGGCTAAGTGATCCTACTCACATTGGACCCAGTGCTCAGGTAGTTTGGCCTATAGTAGGGCAAGAAATATTGAATGGTGATGTAGGCGGGGGTTTCCGAGGAATCCAAATAACCTCTGGTTTTTTTCAGCTTTGGCGAGCATCTGGAATAACTAGTGAATTACAACTCTATTGTACTGCAATTGGTGCATTGATTTTTGCAGCGTTAATGCTTTTTGCTGGTTGGTTCCATTATCACAAAGCCGCTCCCAAATTGGCCTGGTTCCAAGATGTAGAATCCATGTTGAATCACCACTTAGCGGGATTATTAGGACTTGGGTCTCTTTCTTGGGCGGGGCACCAAATTCATGTATCTTTACCAATTAACCAATTTCTTGACGCTGGGGTGGATCCTAAAGAGATACCACTTCCTCATGAATTTATCTTGAATCGGGACCTTTTGGCTCAACTTTATCCTAGTTTTGCCGAAGGAGCAACCCCTTTTTTCACTTTAAATTGGTCCAAATACGCAGAATTTCTGACTTTTCGCGGAGGACTAGATCCAGTAACCGGTGGTCTCTGGCTGACCGATATTGCGCACCATCATTTAGCTATTGCTATTCTTTTCCTAATCGCAGGTCATATGTATAGGACCAATTGGGGTATTGGCCATGGACTTAAAGATATTTTGGAGGCTCACAAGGGCCCATTTACAGGACAAGGCCATAAGGGTCTTTATGAAATCTTAACAACGTCATGGCATGCTCAATTATCTCTTAACCTAGCTATGCTAGGCTCTACAACCATTGTTGTAGCTCATCATATGTATTCTATGCCTCCCTATCCATACCTAGCTACTGACTATGGTACACAACTTTCCTTGTTCACACACCACATGTGGATTGGCGGATTTCTAATAGTCGGTGCTGCTGCACATGCAGCAATTTTTATGGTAAGAGACTATGATCCAACTACTCGATACAACGATCTATTAGATCGCGTCCTTAGACACCGCGATGCAATCATATCCCACCTTAACTGGGTATGTATATTTCTAGGTTTTCACAGTTTTGGCTTGTACATTCATAATGATACCATGAGTGCTTTAGGCCGTCCACAAGATATGTTTTCGGATACTGCCATACAATTACAACCTATCTTTGCTCAATGGGTACAAAATATCCATGCTACTGCGCCTGGCGTAACAGCTCCTGGTGCAACAACAAGTACTAGCTTAACGTGGGGAGGCGGCGAGTTAGTAGCAGTAGGTGGCAAAGTGGCTTTGTTACCTATTCCATTAGGAACCGCAGATTTTTTAGTCCATCACATTCATGCATTTACCATACATGTGACTGTATTAATACTTTTGAAAGGTGTTTTATTTGCTCGGAGTTCCCGTTTGATACCCGATAAAGCAAATCTAGGTTTTCGCTTTCCTTGCGATGGGCCTGGCCGAGGGGGAACATGTCAAGTATCCGCCTGGGATCATGTTTTCTTAGGTTTATTCTGGATGTACAATGCAATTTCGGTAGTCATTTTCCATTTCAGTTGGAAAATGCAGTCGGATGTTTGGGGTACTATAAGTGATCAAGGGGTGGTAACTCATATTACAGGGGGAAACTTTGCACAGAGTTCCATTACGATTAATGGGTGGCTTCGAGATTTCTTGTGGGCACAGGCATCGCAAGTCATTCAGTCTTATGGTTCTTCATTATCTGCATATGGTCTTTTTTTCTTAGGTGCTCATTTTGTCTGGGCCTTCAGTTTAATGTTTTTATTCAGCGGCCGTGGTTATTGGCAAGAACTCATTGAATCTATCGTTTGGGCTCATAACAAATTAAAAGTTGCTCCTGCTACTCAGCCTAGAGCCTTGAGCATTATACAAGGACGCGCTGTAGGAGTAACCCATTACCTTCTGGGTGGAATTGCCACGACATGGGCATTCTTCTTAGCGAGAATTATTGCAGTAGGATAGTGGCTAGGAGGATTTGAAAGGCATTATGGAATTAAGATTTCCCAGGTTTAGCCAAGGCTTAGCTCAGGACCCCACTACTCGTCGTATTTGGTTTGGTATTGCTACCGCACATGATTTCGAAAGTCATGATGATATTACTGAAGAACGTCTTTATCAGAACATTTTTGCTTCTCACTTTGGGCAATTAGCAATAATCTTTCTATGGACGTCCGGAAATCTGTTTCATGTAGCTTGGCAAGGAAATTTTGAATCATGGATACAGGATCCTTTACACGTAAGACCTATTGCTCATGCGATTTGGGATCCTCATTTTGGTCAACCCGCTGTGGAAGCCTTTACTCGAGGAGGTGCTGCTGGTCCAGTGAATATTGCTTATTCTGGAGTTTATCAGTGGTGGTATACAATAGGATTACGCACCAATGAGGATCTTTATACTGGAGCTCTTTTTCTATTATTTCTTTCTACGCTGTCCTTAATAGCGGGTTGGTTACATCTACAACCCAAATGGAAACCAAGCCTTTCGTGGTTCAAAAACGCGGAATCTCGTCTCAATCATCATTTGTCAGGACTTTTCGGGGTAAGTTCTTTGGCTTGGACAGGACATTTAGTTCATGTTGCTATTCCCGCATCCAGGGGGGAGTACGTTCGATGGAATAATTTCTTAGATGTATTACCCTATCCCCAGGGGTTGGGACCCCTTTTGACGGGTCAATGGAATCTTTATGCCCAAAACCCTGATTCGAGTAATCATTTATTTGGTACCGCTCAAGGAGCGGGAACTGCCATTCTAACTCTTCTTGGGGGATTCCATCCACAAACACAAAGTTTGTGGCTGACCGATATGGCTCACCATCATTTAGCTATTGCATTTATTTTTCTCATTGCCGGTCACATGTATCGAACTAACTTCGGAATTGGGCACAGTATTAAAGATCTTTTAGAAGCGCATACTCCTCCGGGGGGTCGATTAGGGCGTGGGCATAAGGGCCTTTATGACACAATCAACAATTCGATTCATTTTCAGTTAGGTCTTGCTCTAGCTTCTTTAGGGGTTATTACTTCCTTAGTAGCTCAACATATGTACTCTTTACCTCCTTATGCATTCATAGCACAAGACTTTACTACTCAAGCTGCTTTATATACTCATCACCAATATATTGCAGGGTTCATCATGACAGGGGCTTTTGCTCATGGAGCTATTTTTTTCATTAGGGATTACAATCCGGAACAGAATGAGGATAATGTATTGGCAAGAATGTTAGACCATAAAGAAGCTATCATATCTCATTTAAGTTGGGCTAGCCTCTTTCTAGGATTCCATACCTTGGGCCTTTATGTTCATAACGACGTCATGCTTGCTTTTGGTACTCCAGAAAAGCAAATCTTGATCGAACCTATATTTGCCCAATGGATACAATCTGCTCATGGCAAGACGACATATGGGTTCGATATACTCTTATCTTCAACGAATGGCCCCGCTTTCAATGCGGGTCGAAGCCTATGGTTGCCCGGATGGTTGAATGCTGTTAATGAGAATAGTAATTCGCTTTTCTTAACAATAGGACCTGGGGATTTCTTGGTTCATCATGCTATTGCTCTAGGTTTGCATACAACTACATTGATTTTAGTAAAGGGCGCTTTAGATGCACGCGGTTCCAAATTAATGCCAGATAAAAAGGATTTTGGATATAGTTTTCCTTGTGACGGCCCAGGGCGCGGCGGTACTTGTGATATTTCTGCTTGGGACGCATTTTATTTGGCAGTTTTCTGGATGTTAAATACCATTGGGTGGGTTACTTTTTATTGGCATTGGAAACATATCACATTATGGCAGGGCAACGTTTCACAATTTAATGAATCCTCCACTTATTTGATGGGATGGTTAAGAGATTACCTATGGTTAAACTCTTCACAACTTATCAATGGATATAATCCTTTTGGGATGAATAGTTTATCGGTATGGGCGTGGATGTTCTTATTTGGACATCTTGTTTGGGCTACTGGATTTATGTTCTTAATTTCCTGGCGGGGGTATTGGCAGGAATTAATTGAGACTTTAGCATGGGCTCATGAACGCACACCTTTAGCTAATTTAATTCGCTGGAGAGATAAGCCCGTGGCTCTTTCCATTGTGCAAGCAAGATTGGTTGGATTAGCTCACTTTTCCGTGGGTTATATATTCACTTATGCAGCTTTCTTGATTGCCTCAACATCAGGCAAGTTTGGTTAATTTAGTTTGTTTTTTTGTACTGTATCAGCACCTAGTTCATTACTCTTGATAGAGAGGGAGGATCTGCCTTTTTAGATTTCTTTTTCTATTTATTTTTCCATCTAGGATTAGAACCGTATACTTGGTAATAATAGCAACGACACATTATGGCAAAAAAAAGTTTGATTCAGAGGGAGAAGAAGCGGCAGAAATTAGAACAGAAATATCATTTGATTCGTCAATCTTTAAAAAAAAAGATAAGAAGCAAAGTTTCTCCCTTGAGTTTGAGTGAAAAAACGAAAATGCGAGAAAAATTGCAATCCCTACCGCGTAATAGTGCACCTACACGCCTTCATCGACGTTGTTTTTTGACCGGAAGACCTAGAGCTAACTATCGACATTTTGGGCTATCCGGACACGTACTTCGAGAAATGGTTTATGAATGTTTGTTACCGGGTGCAACAAGATCCAGTTGGTAAGGATAAAATACCCTTTCGTATTTGTATGGATTTCTGGAATTGATAATCATAGAGGAGCCCTCTTTACCATTCTGTATAAATGGACTATTCTATTTGTATAGATATTGGTAGAGGGGCGTATCCAACCCTCTTTTATCCACTAGTTACCCCTCTTTAGTTTAAGAGTATAGAGCAGTTTGGTAGCTCATAAGGCTCATAACCTTGGGGTTGCGGGTTCGATTCCCACTACCGCCTCCATACTCCTTCTTTATGATATATGCATGATATAATATATACATCATGCATTTGTATCTGGATTTTTTGATTTCCTAAAAGAGTTTTGGTCTAACAGTTTTTTCTCGGAAGAAGCAAAAAAATAAAAGAAAGAATAAAATATGAAAGAAAAGCGTCCATTGTCTAATGGATAGGACAGAGGTCTTCTAAACCTTTGGTATAGGTTCAAATCCTATTGGACGCAATCTTATTTCTATCTATTCTTTAAATAACTATACTAAACTAAAAACAAAGAAAACTTTTTTGCATGATTCAAATGAAAAAGCTTTCTCAACGATTCCTATTCTACTAACAAGAGTAGACATGCAAAATTTATTTGTTACTGAAGAGAAAACCGTTCCAGCTGTTCCTGAATAGCTTCCTTCAAAAGGATTTCCGCTTGCTCGGTGAATGTCTTGCTAGAAGATATAATTTCTTGGAATTGAGGTTTAGTATCTTTTAGATGTTTACGTAACTCATCCAGAAATTTATTTACCTGTTCAATTTCTAACGAATCAAGATATCCTCTTGTTCCGGTATAAATAGTAGCTATCTGCTCTTCCACTGGGAGAGGATTTGCCTGGGATTGTTTAAGCAATTCCCTTAATCGTCGACCCCTTGCCAATTGATTCTGACTTGTTTTATCGAGAGCAGAGGCGAATTGTGCAAAGGCTTGTAACTCTGCGAATTGCGCTAGTTCCAATTTTGATTTGCCAGCTACTTGTTTCATGGCTTTAATTTGAGCCGCGGATCCTACTCTGGAAACAGAAATACCCACATTAATAGCGGGTCGAATTCCGGCATTGAATAGATCCGCAGATAAGAATATTTGTCCATCTGTAATGGAGATTACATTAGTAGGAATATAGGCGGAAACGTCTCCAGATTGAGTCTCAACTATTGGTAAAGCGGTCATACTTCCTTCGCCTAAAAGAGAATTTAATTTAGCGGCTCTTTCTAAAAGGCGTGAATGCAAATAAAAAACATCCCCTGGATAAGCCTCACGTCCGGGAGGTCTTCTTAATAGAAGGGACATTTGGCGATAAGCTTGTGCCTGTTTGGAGAGATCATCATAAATTATTAAAGTATGCCGTTCGCGGTACATAAAATACTCAGCCAGGGCTGCTCCCGTATAAGGAGCGAGGTATTGTAATGTAGCAGGTGAATCCGCCATTTCAGCTACTACAATAGTGTATTCCATGGCCCCCTCCTCATGGAAAGTAGTTACTACTTGAGCTACGGAGGATGCTCTTTGACCGATAGCTACATAAACACATATTACACCTTGCCCTTTTTGATTGAGAATTGTATCTGTGGCTACTGCTGTTTTGCCAGTCTGTCTGTCCCCAATAATTAACTCTCGCTGACCGCGCCCTATAGGGATCATCGAATCGATAGCAATAAGCCCTGTTTGAAGAGGTTCGTATACGGAACGCCTGGAAATTATACTTGGAGCAGGAGATTCAATTAAGCGAGATTCGGAAGCTATAATTTCGCCTTTCCCATCAATAGGTTTAGCCAGAGCATTTACAACACGACCCAAGTAAGCCTCACTCACGGGTATCTGAGCAATTCTTCCTGTTGCTTTTACAAAACTTCCCTCTTGTATCATCAACCCATCGCCCATTAATACAATCCCAACATTTTTGGATTCCAAATTCAGAGCAATACCCCTAGTACCTTCTGCAAATTCGACTAATTCACCTGACATTATTTCACCAAGACCTATAATACGAGCAATCCCATCCCCCACTTGAACTACGCGACCTATATTCTCAATCCCTACTTTCCTATTATATTGTTCAATACGTTCGCGGAGAATTTTATGAATTTCGTCGACTCGAAGGGTTGCCATTAGTGTTTCTTGACTCTTTTTTCGGAAGCAAGGGGAAAAATAATGCCTAAATTCTAAACGAAAGTAGAAGTTCAAGGCCTAATTAATTTAATTATTTCTTCCATTCCAGGGACCCGAGAATGCCAATATTAGCACGAATCGTACGGAAATGTAACTCGGTATTCAAACAACTATTCAGAGTTCCTAGAGCTCCTTGTACGGCCTGTTGGAAAACCCGCTGTCGGACCTGATTCATTGCCCTTTGTTTTTCAAAATAAAGGGTTTCGTTTTTAGACTTTTCCAATTGTTCCAAACTAATAGAAGTAGCATTAATCAAATTTGCTTTTTCTCGTTCTATCTCAGAGTATCCATTCATTCGATACTCATCCGCTTCTAGTTCGACTTTCTGTAATCGAATCCGAGCTTTTTCGAGTTGCTCAATGGTCCCTCTACGCAATTCTTCTGAATTTCGAATAGTACTCAAGATCCTCTGTTTTCGATTATCTAATAAATCTTTTAATGAAAGTAGATTATTTTGTAAGTTTACAACTTTTATGATCTCTTCCCGAACCAAACATGAATCTTTCGATTCATTTGGCTCTCACGCTCCTTTTTTTTTTTCTATAGCTATTTCCATATCTTTTTTTTAAGTAATGAGCCTATCCTCTATCTTCTTTTTTATGTTTATATTTCAATATACCGAAACCTATATAAGACTAGATAAATATTAAGAGGACTCTTCCGCCTAGATAAAAATATATCATGGTCAGCAAAGTTGTTTCTTTATTTTTATTTGCCCTCTAGTTAATAATTTCAATTTCATTAAGAAAAACTAACTAAATAAATGGAAAATGAAAATTAATAGAATTCTTTTTTATTTTTTTTTTCTTCAAATCCAAAAAATTTCTCTTTTTTATACATAGGTCGTCGATTCGGCATTGGTTAAAAAAGGGCAGGGTGCCCCCTTTTTTTTCTAGTAAATAGTTCAAACCATTTTATCGATATGAGTGTTCTATATCAGATAAATTTTACATTAGCTATTTCCCGTTTAAATTGGTACTAATACTAATATAGTTGTAGAAAGAGTACCTCTTTTTGCCTGGACTTCAAGCAGTTTAGCTTTAACCGTGTTAATGGTCTCACATTCTTGGTTTATAGAGAATCAAAGTTGATTTACCAATGAGTCGCGAAATGCTATGGTTCTTCCATATGATTTCTGAATTTATTCAGAAGTAATTCGTCGAGATCGTGCACCCTTTTCTTATTTATCCGAAAAATACTAAAAAATATTATAAAGTGCAGCCGGATAGATCCAATCTATTCTTGAAATAGACAACTCGCACACACTCCCTTTCCAAAAAAAATCAAAACACCAACCACTACAGTTAGATTTATTAGATTTGTTGCTAAAATATCGGTATTAAGCCCGAAACTGCCAGCGGATGGCCAGTGAGCTAAAAAAACGAAAGAATGGGTTACATTTTTCATATGCTCTCCTCTTATAGATAGGACGAACAAAGAACAAAGTTTTTCGATCACTTACTTCGCTCGCCCTTTTTTGATCGGTTTTTTTAATGCAAATAGATTCAATCTAGTAATTTCTTTTAGATTAAGTCTTACGTCTTGTTTGACCGGTGAAAGACTTCCTTTGTTGAAATGTTCTGTTCCCAAAATTCCTAAAATAAAAGGAAAAAACTTTCCACTTTCCTAAACTAAGGACGGGAAATAAGAAGGTGAGCATATCTTCTAAATTAATAATACTCAACTCAGCCCTTCCTAGAATGGGGTATTATCTGTCCCGATAAATAGATAATTCCAGGAGTAATAAATAGGAGTAAATTAAATAAAGTATTGATATAATTGGAATTGTGGAAGCAAATACCAATTTACTAAAAAAAGAAAAAAGTATCTAATCGAAATCGAAAGAATTTTTTTTTTAAGATTAAACAAAAGGGTTCGCAAATAAAAGCGCTAGTGCCACAACTAGTCCATAAATTGTTAAAGCTTCCATAAAAGCTAGACTAAGCAATAAAGTACCTCGTATTTTACCTTCTGCTTCTGGCTGTCTCGCAATACCTTCTACAGCTTGTCCTGCAGCAGTACCTTGACCAACTCCAGGTCCAATAGAAGCAAGCCCTACGGCCAATCCAGCAGCAATAACAGAAGCAGCAGCAATTAGTGGATTCATGGTGAGTAGTTCCTCGTGTCAAAAAAAAGAAATGGTTAAGGATACAATCAACCAATAAATTCTTACTTCTAAGCTCTATTGGGGAGAAGTAAAGTAACTAAAAAGTACAAATTGAAATCAAATTGAAATGATAATGTGAATTGTCCGAACTACATAGAAGGGAATTCCATATCCATATATCGGATTAGATAATGAATCTAACCTAGGAATAATAATATAATATCCTATATATATACATTTGTTTCTTCTATTTTGTTTGCATATTTTCTCATTTTCTATTGAATCGGATTCTAAAATCATTGCTTAAAGTGGAAACCTGCATAAAAGAGGACTCCACTTATAGACATTAAGGATATTATAGTATAGATCTAGCCTGACTCCACCCTCCTTAATGCATATATACTTTGAAAATTCCATAATATAGTCTATTCTATTCTCTCTCCTACAACTCTAGGCTATATATTCATACGCATTTCTAACTATTTTTTTGCAACCAAGCAGATTATCTGGAACCATGCATGAATTGAGCTAAGCTGCAAAAAAAAAAAATACTATTTCCAAAAAGAGTCAATTCAATGATGACCCTCCATGGATTCACCTATATAGGCTGCGGCTAATGTTGCAAAAATAAGAGCTTGAATACCGCTTGTAAATAATCCAAGAAACATGACCGGTATAGGGATTACTAAGGGGACTAAAGAAACAAGAACAACAACGACTAATTCATCCGCCAATATATTCCCGAAAAGTCGAAAGCTAAGCGATAATGGTTTTGTGAAATCTTCTAGGATGTTAATTGGTAAAAGGATTGGAGTTGGTTTAATATATTTCTCGAAATAGCTCAATCCTTTTTTGCTAAGACCAGCATAAAAATATGCCGCTGACGTGAGTAAAGCTAAAGCAACAGTAGTATTTATATCATTCGTGGGCGCTGCTAATTCCCCATGGGGTAACTCTATAATTTTCCAAGGTAAAAGAGCACCCGACCAATTCGAAACAAAAATAAAAAGGAACATAGTTCCAATAAAGGGAACCCAGGGACCATATTCTTCTCCAATCTGAGTTTTGCTCAAGTCTCGAATAAACTCAAGGACATATTCAAAAAAATTCTGACCGTCGGTCGGGATGGTTTGTGGATTCCGAACAGCTATGACAACTGAACCTAGCAAGATAGTAATTACGACCCAAGAAGTGATGAGTACTTGGGCATGAATTTGGAAACCTCCTATTTGCCAATAGAAGTGTTGGCCTACTTCTACACCCGATATATCGTATAACCCCTTGAGTGTTTTAATGGAACAAGGTATAATATTCATATTGTCCTCTGATAAAAATTGAACTTCAAAAAAGGAATTCTTTTGATTCAACCATCTCTTTCTCAACTCAGCAACTTGAAGTATTAATCTTATATTTAGGATACCAAGAAAGCACATCAGATCATAATATATATCAATACCCTCTAATATATATCAATATTCCCCTTCTTTTTTCTATGCAAAAAAAATTCTATGCAAAAAAAAAGATATAGTAAAGTAAGTGATTCCATAAATTTACGCAGTTGCCCAAGAATTCACTATATATTCTTAATCAACGATTTCTTATATAGAGAGAACGGCCCTCACAAATTGAAAATACTAATTTGTTAAGAATCAATCGAATTGAAGTCATAGTGTCATCGTTGGCTGGAATCGATATATTCGCGAGATCCGGGTCACAATTTGTATCGACTAAAGAAATAGTAGGAATCCCCAAAATGGCACATTCCCGAAGAGCTATATACTCTTTTTGCTGATCAAGGACGATCACAATGTCTGGCAATCTCGTCATATATTTGATCCCGCCGAGATACCTTTGCAAAGTAGATAATTTTCTCTTCAAGATTGCCACATCTCTTTTTGGGAGATGGTGGAATTTTCCCATTTTTTCTTCTGCTCTTAAGTCTCTAAATTGAGAAAGTCTAGTTTTCGTAATCGACCAATTCGTTAACATACCACTGAACCACTTTTTATTAACATAATGACAACGAGCCCTTATTGCAGCTGATGCTACTAAATCTGTTGCTCTTTTTTTGGTACCAACAATTAAGAAACTTTTTCCCTGACTTGCTGCATCAAAAACTAAATCACAAGCTTCTGATAAAAAACGAGCCGTTCTAGCGAGATTTATAATATGAGTACCTTTACGCTTTGCCGAAATGTAAGGGGCCATTTTAGGATTCCATTTCTTAATACCATGACCAAAATGAACTCCTGCTTCTATCATCTCTTTCAAATTAATGTTCCAATATCTTCTTGTCATTTTTTCCACACTTCCTTTTTTTTAATCCTACCATTCCATTACGGAATTTAGTTCTTTTTGAAGATTAAGAAAGATCCGAAATAGCTTGAAATAAATAATAATTGTTCCGAGAGAACCTTGTACTAAGATAAGAGTTGGCCATTGATACATGGTATAAACATAACCACCTTAATGAATTAACTGACTTGTTTTACTTATTAAAATAAAAATCTTAAAAATCTAAAATTTGACCTGTTAGTGTTCTAAGTTCAAAAGTCTAGTAAAGTAAAAAATATTTTTATGGGGGTTCTTATGTCTCATAAAAATTGTTTGTTACGTCAGAATCTGAAGAAACTAATTCTGTATGGAGAAACAAAAAATCTCTCATTTCCGACGCGAATAGATTTTTTTTTTTTATTTCGAAATAAAGGTTCTTGTCTTGTGGGGAACGATGCACAAATTTTTGGAATCCGGTACCAACAGGTATAATCCCCCCCAGAACTACGTTTTCTTTCAAGCCTTTCAACCAATCAATGCGACCTCGTAGGGCAGCTTTTGCTAAAACTCGAGCAGTTTCTTGAAAACTTGCTTCAGATATGAAACTTTGGGTATTCAGGGAAGCCCTTGTTATTCCCAATAAGATTGCCCGATAATAGATCGATTCATCCAAAGCTCGTCCTGCTCGTTCCGCTCGCAATAGTCCGATTAATTCCCCAGGCGAAAAAACATTAGACATTCCATCTTCGGAAACCCGCACTTTTGATGTTACTTGGCGTATAATAATCTCTATATGTCTATTATGGATCTGTACCCCTTGGGATCGATAAACCTTTTGGATTTTATTAACCAAAGAGATACGACTTTGGGCTATGGTTAGCTCAGCTCCAATCAAGAATCCCCAAGGGACCCCAAGAATTCTTGGTATACGCTCATTCCAATCCTCAATTCTCCTTTCGAGATTCGGGGATAATGAATCAATTGAACGCGCTTCAAAGATTTGTTCCACTTTTGGAAGACCTTGCGTTATGTCACTAGATCTCGATTTTTCATATATAAACGTAACTAACCTATCTCCCTTGTAAAGGATTTCTCCATAATGACCATTAACAGTTGCTCCTGTAGTGGCCAAATAAGGTTTAGCTGCTCTTATAACAAAGGAATTCATATTTACAATGAAAATTTGACCGGATTTTTTTATGTGCGATTTAAATAGACATACATTTTCACAAATAAATTGTCCAAGGTGAATTATTGCCAATGTCTCTTCCCAAGAATCATGATGGACAAAGTGACAATTCAAAAGGAATGGATCCAACATTATGTTACTATCGAAATTAGAAATCCTTTTATTTTCATCTATTAAAGAGTATTTAAGTTCTTGAAGTACTTGGAAGGTTTGTTTTAAATTGTCAACGAACAAATATTTTTTTAACAGGATTTTATTATGCGTTAGTAAATAGTAAGATGAAGAAAAATGCGATATACTAGCTACAATAGCGCCTAAGGGCCCAAAAATTTCTCGAATAGGAATTCTAGGATTCCATTCTTTTATCGCATTGGGATGTTTTGAATTCTTGAATAAACCAATTCGAGAACAGTTGGATGCCGACAAAATCATCAAAGAGTGGATTCTTTATTTCGATTCAACAAAGTGCCAATAGCTTCTGGATGTTGGCTAAGTGATTCAATCTTCGCCTTGGAATAAAAAGAATTGATATTGGCGCGATCTAACCTATTATGGGGAATCGGTCCTGCACTTGTCCTACCATACCTTTTTCGTGTATACGAAATAGTGGACTTGACTAACTCAATTCTTAGGAAATCGCGAATAAGATCATTTGCTCTTACCTCAACAAGGGAAGCACCAGCCTTTTCTTTTTCTTCTTGTTCCCAATTCACTACTAAGCAAGTTCTAACAAATTGACTATTTGTGTGATAAATTCTTTGAGTTAACTTGCTATTTTCATGAGAAATAAAATTGACAAGTCGAATTTGGAGATTATTTTCTTCTTGCAAGAGATCCTGCGGGAAAAGTGTTGCTAAATTTCTTCCTTCGTCCATTTCATATGCCACTGTAGGGCGAACGGAAACAAAATACTTTTCCTTGCTCTTGAGAATTTTTTTCCGTTGAACATAGACCCAATTTTTCCTTTTTTTTGATTCCTTAGAATCTTTTTTTTGTCTTTCTGGCGGTATCAAACAGCCACCTAATATCTTATCCGCCTCTTCAGGAAAATGAATATCTCCGGAAAATATTTTGAGTTCCGTATGGCTTTTTTTTCTCTTCACTCGGACCAGTCCGCCTAGTCGACTTCTTGTATTTTTTGTGAGTTGTGTATTCACTCCAATAATACTATTGTCAAGTATCTTTAGGGATGAAGATCTCGGCAAGATATGAAGTTCTTGAAGAATGAAAAAAAACCGATCTACTTCTTTTTGGTATTTTAGACTAAATTCTTTTGTTCCTCGATGCTCAATCAAACCCTCTTTTTTTAAGATGGAATCTTCCTCTGGGCTCTCGTATTCGTCCTCTGAATCTTCTTCTGAGTCTTCCTCTAAAGTACCATATTTTTCCTCTGCGCTTTCCCCGGGGCTGCCATATTCGTCTTCTGAGTCTTCCTCTAGAGTTCCATATTCGTCCTCTTGGGTCCTATATTTGCTCTCTGGGCTCCCATATTCCTCTTCTGAGTCTTTCTCTAAAGTCCTATATTCGTTCTCTGGGTTCCCATATTCGTTTTCTGGGCTCCCATATTCGTCTTCTAGGGTTTCATATTCGTATTCGTCTTCTAGGATTCCATATTTAGATTCTTCTAGGGTTTCATATTCATATTCGTCCTCTCGGGTCCTGTATTCGTCTTCTAGGGTCTCATATTCCTCTTCTGAGTCTTCCGCTCGAGTCCTATATTCTTCTTCTAGGGTCCTATATCTAAATTTAACAATTCCTGAACCCTTTTTATCTTTTCTGTATCGGGGATCGTCAAAATAAGCAAAAATAGTATTTCTACGTAAAACACCCATAAGGGGGATTTCAATCGAAATCCCAAAACAGGATATTAGTTCTTTCTCTTGTTCTTGATGATATTGTAATGGAATGACGAACCTATTTCTTCGCTTTTTCGCCAACAAATCTGAATTATCTTGAAAAATAGAAGGATAGATAAAATTCCAATGGCCATTGGACATGATTCGATCCGACGTTGAATAATCAAGAATTTCCCTATCTTTTTTACCATAAGTATTCATTTGATCTTGATCCTTGTGGAGTGAAAAAGACGCTATACTGGATCTGCACATACTTACTGACAATATCCATAAATGGCTTGTTTTTGGTAATCGGCGAAGATTACCATATTGATATTCGGGCGCATGGTAAACATCAGTACTCCAGTGCATTTCGCCGTCTGATTCAGAATAAATATGCTTTTGTACCCTTTCTTTAAAATGTAAAGTGGACGTTCCGGCACGAATCTCCGCAATTACTTGTTCGGATTTTACATATTGATCATTTTGCACTAGAATCAAGCTTTTTGAGGGAATATTCACACTATATAGAATATCTTGACTCTGAATAGTTACATGCAAGTCTATATAACATAGAAAAGCAGGCTGCCCATGACGGGTACGTGTGGGGTGAACCAAATTCTCATTGAATTTTATTTTTCCATTCGAAGGGGATCGTACAAGGTCGGCAGTACCCCCTGTGAATACTCCGCCAGTATGAAAAGTTCTTAATGTTAGTTGAGTCCCTGGCTCCCCAATTGATTGACCTGCAATAATACCTACGGCTTCTCCCAATTCGACCAGATCACTATGAGTAGGACTCCGGCCATAGCATAATTGACAGATCCAAGAAGTGCTTCGGCAAGTAAAGGGGGTTCTAATATATATTGGTTGTGCTCGAAATGGTTGTGCTCGAAAGGCAGTTATGAATCGATTGACTAATCCAATTCCAATATCTTGATTTCGCGCGGCAATGCATCGTGAACCGATATATATATCGTCTGCTAATACACGACCAATTAGTGTTTGGACAAAAAGTTTTTCCGTCATCCCATTTTGAGGACTTACAGAAATACCTCGGATAGTACCACAATCTCTTCTACGCACAATAATATGTTGAACTACTTCAACAAGTCTACGTGTAAGATATCCAGCATCTGCTGTTCGCACAGCAGTATCTACAACCCCTTTGCGGGCTCCATAGCAGGAAATTATATATTCTGTCAAAGAAAGTCCCTCGCGTAAATTGCTTTGAATAGGTAAATCAATCATTTGTCCTTGAGGGTCCGACATTAATCCTCTCATACCTACTAATTGGTGTACTTGAGATGCATTTCCTCTGGCTCCTGAAAAAGACATTAGATAGACTGGATTAGAAGGATCCGTTATCCGAAAATTTGAATTCATTTCTTGTTTCAAATATTCACTTGTCGCATACCATATCTCAACAGATTGGCGTAATTTTTCTACCGCGTGTACAGCCCCATAATAATAGTGTTTCTCCAAAAGAAAACTCTGTTGTTCCGCGTCTTGGACTAACCATCCCTTAGAGGGTATTGTTAAAAGATCCTCGATTCCTAACGAAATCGATGTAGTAGTGGCTTGATGGAAGCCCAGAGTCTTTAGTTGATCCAGTATATGGGATGTATATCCCATTCCAAAATGATCTATTAATCTGCTAATAAGTCGTTTCATACCAGTTCCGTCTATCTCTTTATTATGAAAGACCAGATTGGCCCGTTCCGCCATACATAAGTACCCCCTTTTCGGCTGAGTAGGATTCGACAATTGCTGAGTAGGATTCGACAATGGGCCTGAGTCAGTGATTCGAAAATTTAATTAACTTAATTGCCTCAATCTCAATCTGGATTCGCGTGGCAAATAATGATGATACTAGGGAAATCGGAATGCCCCCCGAAAGGGGAGGGGCATCGCCGAATCTAACTTTCTTGTTTAGGTAGTGTATGAATAGGCCTGACTAAATCCTTGTATGGCTTCCTCTATTTCTCTATAAAAAGAAATATGACCAAGAGTGGTTCGAATGTATATCGAACGAATTTCTTTTTTTCTATTTCCCATTATTAGATAGTGGGCATAAATCTCATGATAAGTCCCCAAAGATTCATATTGAACTTCAATCGGAACTTCTCTTGACCCAATGACGCGTTGATCCAGGTTCCATCGTAGCCACAAGGGACTATCTAAACTGATTAGTTTTTGTCTATAAGCTCCCAGTGCATCATAAGAACTAGAAAAATGGGGTTCTTTATCTTTCCTATATTTAAAATTATTATTATTATTGTAATTTACTTTTAGATTTGGGTAGTTTCTGCAACTATTATATCTATTTGCACAAATACCTCGACGCTTTCCAATCGTTAATACATAAAGCCCGATAAGCATGTCTTGGGTTGGTACGCAAATAGGATCCCCAATAGCGGGAGATAAGAGATTCATATGAGAAAACATAAGTAAACGGGCTTCTGCCTGAGCTTCCAAGGATAAAGGTAGATGAACAGCCATTTGATCTCCATCAAAGTCCGCATT
>NW_028260268.1:20000-25058 GCF_056163025.1 Triticum urartu | reverse complement strand
ACGATAACTCCAAGAATCCAAACGCTCCGTTAATTGATATTTGTAATAATTTGGAAATGAAGGGACAGAGGTTCTTTTTAAAGCACTTCTTTTTGCATAAAAATATTTAATATCACTAAAGAAAAATGTTTTATTTAAAACATTTTTTTTCTTTTTAGAAAAGAAATGGAAATTATTTCGAAATCTAATGATTAGAATAGCGGCAGATAATAAGGATCCGCACAAAAGAGTTGCATAGCTTAATAACATCATACTGACATGCATCATTAACCACTGAGATTGTAGAGCAGGTACTAGTATCGTGGATTGATGCATTTCAGTTAAAAGACCCGATGTGGCAAAGCCTTGCGTTAAAATAGTACTTGGCGTAGTTATTGTGCTTAAATCATTTTTAGAGTTCTGTATTTTAGGAATGGTATGAAGAATATACAGGGCCCATGAAAGGAAGATCAATGACTCATATAAATTACTTAATGGAAAATGTCCCGAGGAAGCCCAACGAGAAACTAAGAATCCTGTTATAGAGAAAAAAGTAACTATCATTCCTTTTTCTGACGAATCGCGTAATCCTCCAAGTTCACGAACTAATAAGGTTATAAAATGAATCGTAATCACAATTGAAATCGTTGAGAAAGAGATATGAGTTAGTATATGTTCTAAAGTTGCAAATAGCATAAGGGGAAGGTCCCATTACAAAATTGTAAATTTCGAATTGATTTCTAATCTATTGTATTCTTTTTCAAGAATGCCGCCACTCGGATTCGAACCGAGATGCTTGAGCACTGCTTCCTAAGAGCAGCGTGTCTACCAATTTCACCATGGCGGCTAACTTCAAATAATAGGTAACTTAAAAGAATAATAGCTATTATCTTGGGAATCGTCGATATTGGGAAAGTCCATAAAATTTAGGAACATTAGAGTTTTCATTAAAATAGACTTCGTTTGGTAGTATCGTTTCCATTTTTTTTTTTTACAATAAACTCTTGCTTTGCCCAATAGAAACACAAACACTGCTTGAAAGAGTTGGAACTTCTTTTTTCTAACTTGCAATTATAGAACTAATTTTTTCTAATTAATTTCCCCTTTACATTTTGAAAATTCTTTCAATACAATGAAAAAAATCCAAAAGGGTTTCTATTTAATGATGAAATTAAAATAAAATGGATAAATAGAAAAGGCTTTTTGGATTTTTTAAAAATTTCTAGAATGAAAGTCTTTATGCTCTTATTAATAAGATTTACTAACCTTATGATTTTGGAGAAGATAGGTGGAAGTTGTAAGTCCTATTGTAAGAATACTCCACTTTTCATAATTTTCCTAATAGAATATGAGGATTCTATTAGGAAAATTATGAAAAGTTCATTGATAGGAAAAGAATACTTAGCACACAGTATACCAAACAAAACTTTTTTTTTCTTGTATATATAAGATAAGAGGGGTTTTTTGTTCTAAGAATATTGTACCGAGTAATTCGACACATAAAAGTACATTCAAAGAAGAATCCAAATTATTAAATAATTGGAATTCTTTTTTGATAAGTCAATTCATATTATTCCAAAATCTTATTATTTGTTTGTTGCCCAGAAAAACCCTTTGGTTTTGGATGCTCATTACCGCTCGAAAATGATCTTGATTTTACTAAAGAATAAGATTGTACTATGGAAAAATAAGTCTTTTTCTTCCAAATATTTTTACGAATACGCTTTTTTGACATTGAAGTACGTTTTTTTGGAACTGCCATTCAAAAAGGAAATTACTTTTTTCTAGTTGTATGTGAAAGACATCTATTGCTGCAAATCAATCCTTCTTTCTTCTTTTTATTAGTATTTATACTTAGATACTGAAAGATACTTAAATTTTGAATTATTTTTTACTTCATTTTGTCTAATGCGGATAAGACAACAAGAATTTTTTAACATTTTTTCTTTATATATTTTATACTTTTTTTTTAATAATATAGAATATATAGAAGGGTTTCTCATTTAAATCTATTTATATCTATTTATATATCAAGTATACTCCATATATAGATATATGGTATGGAAGCCTATCCCCCATATAAGATAAGACGGGGGGATAAAAAGAAGGGAAAATGAAAATAGTTAATTAAGTTCAGAATGGTATTCCATAAAGGAAAGGAATTCCAATCAAAACAAAAAATACTGAGTCTCTTAAACAAGACATTCTAAAACTTAGGTAATTTATAGTCATTAGAATTTTAGTTCTATATGAAGTAAGGACTATTCGATAATTTCTTATAAACATAGGTTTTCATTGGAATTCACTCAATCAGTTAATTATGGAACAAGAGAGCTGTTTCATCTTTGTTTTAAAGAAATATAAAAATGAATTATGAATAGAAAGTAAAATGATTCCACTTTTTTTTTTTTATTTTTATAAATATCTTTATTTAGTTAATAAAATAACTTCGTTACCTAGTTATTTTATTAACTTTTTTAATTTAACCAACTAAACCCATTCTTAATTTTTAATTATTTCAATGAGATAAATTTTGGAAAAATTAAGAATTTCAGTATTTTTTCTTATTCTTTTTATTTATTCTTTCAGAAAGAGATAAGAATTGGTTTGGTGAATCGGAAACAATTTTATAGAAAAATTGAAGTAAAAATTGAAGTAAAAATTGCAATTTCTTTTCTTATGGAACATACATATCAATATGCATGGGTAATCCCTCTTCTCCCACTTCCAGTTATTATGTCAATGGGATTTGGCCTTATTCTTATTCCGACAGCAACAAAAAATCTTCGTCGCATATGGGCTTTTCCTAGTGTTTTACTCTTAAGTATAGCTATGGTATTCTCAGTTCAACTGTCTATTCAACAAATAAATGGAAGTTCGATCTATCAATATCTATGGTCTTGGACCGTCAATAATGATTTTTCTTTAGAATTTGGATACTTGATTGACCCACTTACTTCTATTATGTTAATACTAATTACTACTGTAGGAATCCTGGTTCTTATTTATAGTGATGGTTATATGTCTCACGATGAAGGATATTTGAGATTTTTTGTTTATATAAGTTTTTTCAATACTTCCATGTTGGGATTGGTTACTAGCTCCAATTTGATACAAATTTATTTTTTTTGGGAACTCGTGGGAATGTGTTCTTATTTATTGATAGGCTTTTGGTTTACACGACCAATCGCAGCGAGTGCTTGTCAAAAAGCTTTTGTAACTAATCGTGTAGGGGATTTTGGTCTATTATTAGGAATTTTAGGTTTTTTTTGGATAACAGGTAGTTTAGAGTTTAGGGATTTGTTCAAAATAGCTAATAACTGGATTCCTAATAATGGAATTAACTCTTTACTTACTACTTTGTGTGCTTTTTTATTATTCCTTGGTGCAGTTGCGAAATCCGCACAATTCCCTCTTCACGTATGGTTACCCGATGCTATGGAAGGGCCCACTCCTATTTCGGCTCTTATACACGCAGCAACTATGGTTGCTGCGGGAATTTTTCTTCTAGCTCGACTTCTTCCTCTTTTCATATCTTTACCTTTGATAATGAGTTTTATTTCTTTAGTAGGTACAATAACACTATTCTTAGGAGCTACTTTAGCTCTTGCTCAGAGAGATATTAAAAGAAGCTTAGCCTATTCTACAATGTCTCAATTGGGTTATATGATGTTAGCTCTAGGTATAGGTTCTTATCAAGCTGCTTTATTCCATTTGATCACTCATGCTTATTCAAAAGCTTTATTGTTCTTGGGATCCGGATCCGTTATTCATTCAATGGAACCTCTTGTTGGATATTCACCAGATAAAAGTCAAAATATGGTTCTTATGGGCGGTTTAAGAAAATACATTCCAATCACAAGAACTACTTTTTTATGGGGTACACTTTCTCTTTGTGGTATTCCACCTCTTGCTTGCTTCTGGTCCAAAGATGAAATCCTTAGTAATAGTTGGTTGTATTCGCCCTTTTTTGGAATAATAGCCTCCTTTACTGCAGGATTAACTGCCTTTTATATGTTTCGGATATATTTACTTACATTTGATGGGTATTTGCGTGTTCATTTTCAAAATTACAGTAGCACTAAAGAGAGTTCCTTGTATTCAATATCCTTATGGGGAAAAAGGATACCCAAAGGAGTGAATAGGGATTTCGTTTTATCAACAACGAAGAGTGGAGTTTCTTTTTTTTCACAAAATATACCAAAAATTCAAGGTAATACAAGAAATAGGATAGGATCCTTTACTACGTCTTTTGGGGCTAAAAAAACTTTTGCCTATCCGCATGAAACGGGAAATACTATGTTATTTCCTCTTCTTATATTACTACTTTTCACTTTGTTCATTGGATTCATAGGAATCTCTTTTGATAATGGAGGAATTGGTAATGGAATAGCAGAGTTAACCATATTATCAAAGTGGTTAACTCCCTCAATAAACTTTACCCAGGAAAGTTCTAATTCTTTTGTAAATTCATATGAATTTATTACTAATGCAATTTCTTCTGTAAGTCTAGCTATCTTTGGTTTATTCATAGCATATATCTTCTATGGATCCGCTTATTCTTTTTTTCAGAATTTGGATTTAATAAACTCTTTTTACAAAGGAAATCCTAAAAAAGAATTTTTAGATCAAGTAAAAAAAAATATATACAGTTGGTCATATAATCGTGGTTATATAGATATTTTCTATACTAGGGTCTTTACCCTCGGTATAAGAGGGTTAACCGAACTCACGGAGTTTTTTGATAAGGGTGTTATTGATGGAATTACCAATGGAGTGGGTCTTGCTAGTTTTTGTATAGGAGAGGAAATTAAATATGTAGGGGGAGGTCGAATCTCGTCTTATTTATTCTTTTTTTTATGTTATGTATCTGTGTTTTTATTCTTTTTTCTTTCTTAAGTTAAGGAATTTACAACAAGTCTCTTGCAAAAATAACTATCCTATCCCCTTTCTACAATCTCTCTATATCCTTGTTACATAAGGTAAGTATTGTATAATAGTTCGGTTTTCCGCGATTTTTTCCATTCCTCTGTGTAAATACCCTAATATGGGTTCACAATCAATAACATCCTCACCATC
>NW_028260268.1:0-2500 GCF_056163025.1 Triticum urartu | reverse complement strand
TTTTCATATAGCAATCCCTGATCAAAGAGAGAACAATATCCATTTCAAAACATTTCTAACAGATTCCTTAGTTCGGACCGACGAAGTAATGTCACTCGACTATTATCAACCTGACTGCAATCTTTTTCTGTCGGTAAGGATTGCACCAGAGCACCTTCTACTTCTAATAGGCCATGAACTATAGATAGAGAAGAATCATTCTGAGCGAGTACATAAGAAGCGATCCACTTTTTTTCATCGGTTCCAGGGGAAGACCAAAGATCTTGCGCGGCAGGTCCGCCAGAAAAACTCAAAAGAGAAAGAAGTCTCGTTAATCTCTTCATGCTCGTTCCAAGTTCGAAGTACCTTTTGGCCAAAGAAAAACCCGCTTCCTGACACGATTGCCTCTTTATCTTTATATAGATAGATTCTATGGGGTTATTACTTAGTAAGTCTATTTTGTACAAGAGCCCCTCCTATCTGATAGAAAAGGGTCCCATGATCCCGAGCCGATCTTACCTTGGCTCGCAAACCCCAAGTTTGTCTATGAAGAGCTAATCTAATTGTATTTTTTTCTAGAATGGATTTCTTATGTGGAATACTAATGGATAGGGCTTCGTTGCTAAGTGCTACAAGATCTAGTGCACTGGAACTCGTGGTTATGGACCCGAATCCTTTAGTATGGAACATTGTCTTTTCCAAGTAAAAACCCCTAGTATATGAAAGAATGAAAAGGTGCTTTCGTTCTTGTGGAATAAGAAGCCCTCGTACCTTAATGAAAGGAAAATCGTAATTTTTCGTTAGGTATTTGACCAAATAGGATCGTCCAGTTCCTACAGAACCTATCACTAAAATACCCGATAGGGCTAAGCGGAACGAAAAGGGTTTTCCATGAGATGGTAAATGAAAACGATTAGTCCCACACGAGGTTTGGGAATAAGTGATTGTCTGATAATGAGCAAGGAATATACGTCTTTCTGCTAAAGAGGATCTATTAAACTCATAATTCATTAGATCCTTGTTATCAATGCCAACTAGGTATCATAAGTAAATGGATCCCGGTTGTTCAATCCTTTGATAACCAAGGTCATTCTTTGCTAAAGAGAAATGATCACTATGAGTCAGACTCAATAGAATTGGATCCATTCCAAATAGCGAGAATTAGGATTCTTGATCCCTCTCAATCTCTCTTTCAATTCGAGGATCCAGAGAGGTGTTTTCATAGTCATCTCCGAATATTTGCCATCTCGGAATATTTTCGATTTCATTTTTCTATGATATGTCTTTCTATATGAAAATTGGTTATTTACGATGTACGATGATCCCTGTTAAGCATCCATGGCTGAATGGTTAAAGCGCCCAACTCATAATTGGTAAATTTGCGGGTTCAATTCCTGCTGGATGCACACGAACGGGAACATTCCATAAGTCTATTGGAACTGGCTCTCTATCCATGGAATCTCATCCATCATCCATACATAACGAATTGGTATGGTATATTCATACCATAACATAAGAACAATAAGAACTCGAATTCTTATCGATACTGGAACTCAGAGCATAGGAGGGAAAGTCGATTTATGGATGGAATCAAATACGCAGTATTTACAGAAAAAAGTCTTCGTTTATTGGGAAAGAATCAATATACTTTTAATGTCGAATCGGGATTCACTAAGACAGAAATAAAGCATTGGGTCGAACTCTTCTTTGGTGTTAAGGTGGTAGCTGTGAATAGCCATCGACTACCTGGAAAAGGTAGAAGAATAGGACCTATTCTGGGCCATACAATGCATTACAGACGTATGATCATTACCCTTCAACCGGGTTATTCTATTCCACTTCTAGATAGAGAAAAAAACTAAAGGAGAATACTTAATAATACGGCGAAACATTTATACAAAACACCTATCCCGAGCACACGCAAGGGAACCGTAGACAGGCAAGTGAAATCCAATCCACGAAATAATTTGATCCATGGACGGCACCGTTGTGGTAAAGGTCGTAATTCCAGAGGAATCATTACCGCAAGGCATAGAGGGGGAGGTCATAAGCGCCTATACCGTAAAATAGATTTTCGACGGAATCAAAAAGACATATCTGGTAGAATCGTAACCATAGAATACGACCCTAATCGAAATGCATACATTTGTCTCATACACTATGGGGATGGTGAGAAGAGATATATTTTACATCCCAGAGGGGCTATAATTGGAGATACTATTGTTTCTGGTACAAAAGTTCCTATATCAATGGGAAATGCCCTACCTTTGAGTGCGGTTTGAACTATTGATTTACGTAATTGGAAGTAACCAATTAGGTTTACGACGAAACCTAGAAATCGATCACTGATCCAATTTGACTACCTCTACGGGATAGACCTCAACAGAAAACTGTTGAGTAACGGCAGCAAGTGATTGAGTTCAGTAGTTCCTCATAGAAAATTATTGGCTCTAGAGATATGGTAATATGGAGAAGACAAAATTGTTTGAAGCACGCACAGAACCGGAAGCGCCCCTTGTTT
>NW_028260267.1:15000-32500 GCF_056163025.1 Triticum urartu | reverse complement strand
TCCAAAGGGGGAAGGGCCTTTACTTTCCCCCTGAGGGTAGGAAAATCATGATCGGGATAGCGGACGTAAAGCTATTGAACTTAGGTATGCTCTTTCCTTTTGTCGAAGTGGAATCGTAGAACAGAATGTGATACGATGAGATAGAATGCAATAGAAATAGAAACAAGGATAGCGAACGGGTTACCTACTCCTAAGGGTCAAAGCAAGCCCTTTAATTCAATTCTTTATTCTTACATTAAAATTCTTACATTAAAGAATGAATAAAATCTCCCCAAGTAGGATTCGAACCTACGACCAGTCAGTTAACAGCCGACCGCTCTACCACTGAGCTACTGAGGAACAAGGGGGGATTCGACCTCCTAGAGTTCAACTCCCGCTCTCAACCCATGAACAATATGAGTCCGAAGCTTCTTTCGTAACTCCCATAATTTCTTCGTAGTGGCTCCGTTCCATGCCTCATTTCATAGGGAAGCCCAAAGTGGCTCTATTTCATTCTATTTCACTTCCTAGCACTTCCTATCATTTAATATCCATCCCTTTGGTCTTATTGACATAAGAGATGTCATTTATAGTCTATCTCTTTCTATATATGGAAAGTCAAGAAATTCTCATCGAAACATCGAGAAATTGTGCATATAGAAAACTCTAAAGAAAGAAAAAAAGGAGACCCATGCCATGATTTTCAAATCTTTTCTATTTAGTAGTCTAAGTTTCTCGATGAGGATAATTAATTCGGTCGTTGTGGTCGGACTCTATTATGGATTTCTGACTACATTCTCCATAGGTCCCTCTTAGATCTTCTTTCTCCAATCTTGGATTAGGGAAGAAGGAGATATTCGCGACTACTGGCGATTTCATTATGGGGCAGCTCATGATCTTCATATCGATCTATTATCCACCTCTGTATCTATTCTTTCTTAGCTAAACAGGTGGAAGATCTATCCAATTTGGTTATATTATATCATGGACTCGAAAAACGGATCTGAATTTGACTGAAATGCACGATCTTCACAGGTATCACTTTTCACGATACCTAAAAGGTGGAATAGCGATTTTCGAACCATTTCCTATAAGAGAATGGTTTCCATTACTTTGAGAAATGGATTCTTATATCAAACTATAGCTATTGCATTAAAGAAGAAAAGAAACTAATAGAAGTCGAAGACGCGGAATGATAGTGAATAGAGAGAAAGATTCTTCTGATTTTCTTGTTTCTATCTACTAGACGCCGTAGAGAATTGAGAATTTTCATGTCTTTCAATTCTCGTACTCGTAATTGGAAAGTTATGGAAGGAGACCCATCATTTTGCAATGAAAACAACATATAAAACTCTGGACAATTTCGAAATCAGGCCAAGCGTCTTAATACATATGCAAAAAAATTCATTATTGGCCCACCATTGATTAGAAGATTTAGCTTGTATGAATCGCTATTGGTTTGATACGAATAATGACAATCGTTTCAGTATGTTAAGGATACAGATGTATCCACAATTCATTTAGAGTTACTTAATAGTCTATTTCTTATACCATATCTCTATCCCGTGAAATTCTCGAGCCAAAAGATGGATGCATATGCTGTGTTTCATTTTGCTAAATGATATCAATTAAATGGTGTATCAATTCCATAAATTGCATATAGCAATAAATAAATCAGCAAAATTCTTTCTAATATTTTAGATAGAAGAAACATTTCTTCTATCTAAAATATTAGAAAGAATGTACCCTTCTATCCAAATCCAATTTGCATCGATAAAATAAATCCAAATTCCAGTAGTAGATGAATAATTGCAAATTTGTGTGTGTACGAGATTAGAATAACTTCAAAATAACTGACATAATTTTGTATTTTTCCTGATCAGAAAAATACATGAAAAAGAAAGGAGGTAGAAAAATTTTTGGATTTATGGTTAAAGAAGAAAAAGAAGAAAACAGGGGTTCTGTTGAATTTCAAGTATTCAGTTTCACCAATAAGATACGGAGACTTGCTTCACATTTGGAATTACACAAAAAAGATTTTTCATCGGAAAGAGGTCTACGAAGACTTTTGGGAAAACGTCGACGTTTGCTGGCTTATTTGGCAAAGAAAAATAGAGTACGTTATAAGAAATTAATCGGTCAGTTGAATATTCGGGAGCAGTAATTTAATCGTTCAAATTTTTTTCTTGTTTTATTATTTTTTTAGTAGTCTTATAGTAGTCTTAGATTTTTCATTTTGATGAGCCTCGCTTTGAGGAATTCATGGAATAATCCATTTTCATGGAATAATGAATTAAGGAAGAAAGGATATGAGTCTACCGCTTACAAGAAAAGATCTCATGATAGTCAATATGGGCCCTCAACACCCATCAATGCATGGTGTTCTTCGACTGATCGTTACTCTCGATGGTGAGGATGTTATTGATTGTGAACCCATATTAGGGTATTTACACAGAGGAATGGAAAAAATCGCGGAAAACCGAACTATTATACAATACTTACCTTATGTAACAAGGTGGGATTATTTAGCTACTATGTTTACAGAAGCAATAACAGTAAATGCACCAGAATTCTTGGAGAATATTCAAATACCACAAAGAGCCAGCTATATTAGGGTAATTATGTTAGAATTAAGCCGGATAGCTTCTCACTTGCTATGGCTTGGACCTTTTATGGCGGATCTCGGCGCACAGACTCCTTTTTTCTATATTTTTAGAGAGAGAGAATTAATATATGATCTATTTGAAGCTGCTACAGGTATGCGAATGATGCACAATTACTTTCGCATCGGAGGAGTAGCCGCCGATCTACCTTATGGATGGATCGATAAATGTTTAGATTTCTGTGATTATTTTTTACGCGGAGTTGTTGAATATCAACAACTTATTACACAGAATCCAATTTTTTTAGAGCGAGTTGAAGGAGTAGGTTTTATTAGCGGAGAAGAAGCAGTAAATTGGGGCTTATCGGGACCGATGTTACGAGCTTCTGGAATACAATGGGATCTTCGTAAAGTAGATCCTTATGAGTCTTACAACCAATTTGATTGGAAAGTCCAATGGCAAAAAGAAGGGGATTCGTTAGCTCGCTATTTAGTACGAATTGGTGAAATGAGGGAATCCATCAAAATAATTCAACAAGCTGTAGAAAAAATTCCTGGAGGACCTTATGAAAATTTAGAAGTCCGACGCTTTAAGAAAGAAAATAATTCTGAATGGAATGATTTTGAGTATAAATTTCTTGGTAAAAAACCTTCGCCCAATTTTGAATTGTCAAGACAAGAGCTTTATGTAAGAGTAGAAGCCCCAAAAGGTGAATTAGGGATTTATCTAGTAGGAGATGATAGCCTTTTCCCCTGGAGATGGAAAATCCGTCCACCCGGGTTTATTAATTTGCAAATTCTTCCTCAGCTAGTTAAAAAAATGAAATTGGCTGATATCATGACGATATTAGGTAGTATAGATATCATTATGGGGGAAGTTGATCGTTGAAATGATAATAGATAGGGTAGAGGTAGAAACTATCAATTCTTTTTCGAAATTGGAATTATTAAAAGAAGTCTATGGACTGATATCGATTCTACCCATTTTGACCCTCCTTTTGGGAATAACAATAGAGGTACTCGTAATTGTGTGGTTAGAAAGAGAAATATCTGCGTCGATACAACAACGTATTGGTCCTGAATATGCTGGCCCCCTGGGCCTGCTTCAAGCTATAGCAGATGGGACTAAGCTACTTTTTAAAGAAGATATTCTGCCATCCCGAGGAGATATTTCTTTATTTAGCATTGGACCCTCTATAGCAGTCATATCAGTTTTATTAAGTTTTTTAGTTATCCCTTTGGGATATCATTTTGTTTTAGCCGATCTTAGTATTGGTGTTTTTTTATGGATTGCCATTTCAAGTATAGCTCCTATTGGTCTTCTTATGGCAGGATATAGCTCAAATAATAAATATTCTTTTTCAGGCGGTCTACGAGCTGCTGCTCAATCCATTAGTTATGAAATACCATTAACTTTTTGTGTGCTAGCAATATCTCTACGTGTGATTCGTTAAAATAGATCTTTTTCCTATAAAATCCATTAACTATTTATATTCCTTTTCTTATTTAGTATTTGGGTTGGTAAGTTAAACTAGATAGCTATATGAGTGAAACAAAACAGCTTATAAATTTGTAGTAAAAAGAAAAAATCTCATTTCCTACGTACAAGAAAAAAGTGGAAGTAAACATAAGCAGTGTAAACTCTTTATCCCAAGGTTGATATTTTTTAATTAGTCATCATATCTTGAAGCGGCCAAGAATAAAGGATTCACGATATGGAATTCCATTACTAGAATACTCCTAGTTATTACTATAACTTAATAATCCATAAGAAGAATCCACCAAAAGTTAGTGAAGGGTTAGGAACACTAAAGTACATAAAGGATTAGTAATGGAAAATCTAAAACATTAGAGATTTTTGCCCATAAAAGGAATCATAATAAGGACTTGCAATTTGTAGAAATTATCAAGTAGTACTTTCTTCGGATTCCGATCCAGAGTATGTTCCCATTCACTTGTTAAGGAAATGGCTATCAAGAACGAATTAACCCTTTATCCATTTTTTCTTTTTAAATACCCCCTCCCTGGGGAAAGAAGAATAGTAAAAAAGATATGGAGTGCACTAGAAAAAATTTTCATTATTTCCTTCCTCTATCCATATTCATGCAGAATTGCTCATGAACTAATACCCAACTCTTTCCATTTATTAATTGAATTCCTATAACAAGTAACAAGTGTTTTATTCCAAGATTAAGTTATTACTGAACAAAGAAAAATTTTCATTATATTATAAAGGATGAGATCAATTCGGAAGCGCTTTTTCTTATTCTAGCAGACGGAATTCCTTTGGTCTAATTTAGGACTTTCAAATCTATTTTATTTTATCTAATTCTATCTACGCCCCCGGGGCTAGGAACAAAACAGTCCTTTCCTTTTTCTGATCATAGAGAAGCCGTATGAAGCTAAGGTTTCATGTACGGTTTTGAAATAGCGGTGGGAACTGTGATGTTATCACCGACTATGATTATCTAACAGTTCAAGTACAGTTGATATAGTTGAAGCACAGTCAAAATACGGTTTTTTTGGATGGAATATTTGGCGTCAGCCTATAGGTTTTCTGGTTTTTTTAATTTCTTCTTTGGCAGAATGTGAAAGATTACCCTTTGATTTACCAGAAGCGGAGGAAGAATTAGTAGCAGGTTACCAAACTGAATATTCCGGTATCAAATATGGTTTATTTTATCTTGTTTCTTACCTAAATTTATTAGTTTCTTCTTTATTTGTAACAGTTCTCTACTTGGGCGGGTGGAATTTATCTATTCCCTATATATCCTTTTTTGATTTTTTCCAAATGAATAAAGCAGTTGGAATTTTGGAAATGACAATGGGTATATTTATTACATTAACTAAAGCTTATTTATTTCTCTTCATTTCTATCACAATAAGATGGACTTTACCGAGGATGAGAATGGATCAGTTATTAAATCTTGGATGGAAATTTCTTTTACCTATTTCCCTGGGCAATCTCTTATTAACAACCTCTTCTCAACTTGTTTCACTATAAATAAGATAATACAATAATAGTAAGAATATTTTCAACACAAAAGCTCTCTCAAACAAGAGAAAGAAACATATCTTTTTCATAGATATTTAGAATGAATATGTTCCCTATGGTAACTGGGTTCATGAGTTATGGTCAACAAACAATACGTGCTACAAGGTACATAGGTCAAAGTTTCATAACTACCTTATCCCACACAAATCGTTTACCTATAACGATTCACTACCCTTATGAAAAATCAATTACACCAGAGCGTTTCCGAGGGCGAATCCACTTTGAATTTGATAAATGTATTGCTTGTGAAGTATGTGTTCGCGTATGTCCGATAGATTTACCCGTTGTGGATTGGAGATTTGAAAAGGATATTAAAAGAAAACAATTGCTTAATTATAGTATTGATTTCGGAGTTTGTATATTTTGTGGCAATTGTGTTGAGTACTGTCCAACAAGCTGTTTATCAATGACTGAAGAATATGAACTTTCTACCTATGATCGTCATGAATTGAATTACAATCAAATTGCTTTAAGTCGGTTACCAATCTCCATAATGGGAGATTACACAATTCAAACAATTAGGAATTCGTCTGAAAGTAAAATAAACAAAGAAAAATCTTCGAATTCAAGAACGATTACTGATTACTAAACTTTGATTTTGTCTTTCTGTTATAAAAATCTAATAATTCTTTATTAAACTTTAAAATTAAACTATAAAGAAAAACGAAAAACTACTGCTTATTGGAAATTATTTCTTATTTTAAATCAGACTAGATTTTCGTGATATAATATAATTTATAACTATAAGTTTATACACAAAAAAATACCCTAATCCTTTTTTCCTTCCTTGAATCCTTTAGTTTTAGTCAGTTCATGAAAAATTTTATACTATTAATTTCTTTTTATCCATAATGGATTTACCTGGACCAATACATGAGATTCTTATGCTATTTGGGGGATTTGTTCTTCTACTAGGGGGTCTAGGAGTAGTATTACTTACCAACCCCATTTATTCTGCCTTTTCGCTGGGATTAGTTCTTGTTTGTATATCCTTATTCTATTTTTTATTAAATTCCTACTTTGTAGCTGTCGCACAACTTCTTATTTATGTGGGAGCCATAAATGTCTTGATCATATTCGCTGTAATGTTCGTAAATGGCTCAGAATGGTCTAAAGATAAGAATTATTGGACTATTGGAGATGGGTTCACTTCACTCGTTTGTATAACTATTGTTTTTTCACTAATGACTACTATCCCAGATACGTCGTGGTATGGAATTCTTTGGACTACAAGATCAAACCAAATAGTAGAACAGGGTCTCATAAATAATGTTCAACAAATTGGAATTCATTTAGCAACCGATTTTTATCTTCCGTTTGAACTCATTTCCATAATTCTTCTAGTTTCTTTAATAGGTGCAATTACTATGGCTCGGCAATAAGAAAACTTAGAAAAAGTACAAATTATAAGAATTGCAAATCTAAAATAAATAACTAAAGAATCACAATTTTGATTTAGTAAAATCCATCTACTGCCAACAAATACCTCCTTTTTTTTTTTTTTTTTTTTCTTTTGTTGTGTAATTGTTCTATTGTAATTAATTGAATCGGTTCAATTCTTGCCCTCATATTGAAATGAATCGAGATTGATAAGGAGTTAGTTAATGATGTTTGAGCATGTACTTTTTTTGAGTGTCTATTTATTTTCGATTGGTATCTATGGATTGATCACAAGCCGAAACATGGTTAGAGCTCTAATATGTCTTGAACTTATACTGAATTCAATTAATCTAAATCTCGTAACATTTTCTGATCTATTTGATAGTCGCCAATTAAAAGGAGATATTTTCGCAATTTTTGTTATAGCCCTTGCAGCTGCTGAAGCCGCTATTGGACTATCCATTCTTTCTTCCATCCATCGTAATAGGAAATCCACTCGTATCAATCAATCTAATTTATTGAATAATTAGACTTTTGAATAATTAGACATAGAATCCTCTAAACAAAGGCGCACATATTAAAATAAATAGAAATCAATACTATTTTCTTAGTATTATTTGAGAATATCCATTTTTTTTAGTAGATTATTGCATAGTATTCTTTTTCACTTAAATGAATTTTTGTATTTGTAATTCATTGATATTGCAATTTGAATATTGCAATAATTTATATTGAAAAGACGATAGCCAATTTATTGGCTAATTCGAATTCGTCTGTACAATTCGTAAAATTCTTTCTTATTTCTTATTTATTGTTGAAATCCAAAATTAAAGTCTCTTGGCTCTCTTCACGCTTTCTCACAAACAGATTAAAAAATAGATTTTTTTTTTTGAAGTTTGGATAAACCATTGCTTCGTCTGGTGTCTACAATACATATGACTCATTATAGTACTAATTTCATTTTTACCAGATCGAAAAATTTTATGTTGAAAAGAAAAATTTATAGATCCAATGTCACATTCCGTAAAAATTTACGATACATGTATAGGATGCACTCAATGTGTACGAGCTTGTCCAACAGATGTATTAGAAATGATACCCTGGGATGGATGTAAAGCCAAGCAAATTGCTTCCGCGCCGAGAACCGAAGATTGTGTGGGTTGTAAGAGATGTGAATCTGCCTGCCCGACAGATTTTTTAAGTGTCCGCGTTTATTTAGGGCCTGAAACAACACGTAGCATGGCTCTATCTTATTGATACGTTACAAAAAACTTCACTCGAATCGTCTGATTCCTCTTTACCGAAGAAGCCTGTGCTCGAAATAATCGAGCACGGGCTTTTCTGGTCAAAACGTATCTTGTCTTTATCACTTTATCATGAGTTATTTTCCTTGGTTAACAATACTTGTTGTTTTGCCGATATTTGCAGGTTCATTAATTTTCTTTTTACCTCATAAGGGAAACAAAGTCGTTAGGTGGTATACTATATCTATTTGTTTATTAGAATTCCTTCTAATGACTTATGCGTTCTGTTATCATTTCCAACTGGAGGATCCCTTAATCCAATTAAAGGAGGATTATAAATGGATAGATGTCTTCGATTTCCACTGGAGATTGGGAATCGATGGACTTTCATTAGGATCTATTTTATTGACAGGATTTATCACTACTTTAGCTACTTTAGCAGCTTGGCCAATTACACGGAATTCGCGATTATTCTATTTCCTGATGCTCGCAATGTATAGTGGTCAAATAGGATTATTTTCTTCGCGAGACCTTTTACTTTTTTTTATCATGTGGGAGTTAGAATTAATTCCTGTTTACTTACTTTTATCCATGTGGGGGGGGAAGAGGCGTCTATATTCAGCTACAAAGTTTATTTTGTATACTGCAGGCGGTTCCATTTTTTTCTTAATCGGAGTTCTGGGTATGGGCTTATATGGTTCCAACGAACCAGGATTAGATTTGGAAAGATTAATTAATCAATCATACCCTGCAACCTTGGAAATACTTTTATATTTTGGCTTCCTTATTGCTTATGCTGTCAAATTGCCGATTATACCCCTACATACGTGGTTACCAGATACCCATGGGGAAGCACATTATAGTACATGTATGCTTTTAGCGGGAATATTATTAAAGATGGGAGCATATGGATTGATTCGGATCAACATGGAATTGTTACCTCATGCTCATTATCTATTTTCGCCCTGGTTAGTAATAATAGGAGCGATCCAAATAATCTATGCAGCTTCAACTTCTCTTGGTCAACGAAATTTCAAAAAAAGAATAGCTTATTCCTCTGTATCTCACATGGGTTTCATAATTATAGGAATTGGTTCCATAACCAACATTGGACTCAATGGAGCTATTTTACAAATATTATCCCATGGATTTATTGGTGCTACACTTTTTTTCTTGGCAGGAACCGCTTCTGATAGAATGCGTCTTGTTTATCTCGAAGAACTGGGGGGAATATCTATCCCAATGCCTAAAATTTTTACCATGTTTAGTAGCTTTTCAATGGCTTCTCTTGCCTTACCAGGAATGAGTGGTTTTGTCGCAGAATTAGTAGTATTTTTTGGACTAATTACTAGTCCAAAATTTCTGTTAATGCCAAAAACACTAATTACTTTTGTAATGGCAATTGGAATGATATTAACTCCTATTTATTTATTATCTATGTTACGCCAGATGTTCTATGGATACAAGCTATTTAATGTTCCAAACGCAAATTTTGTGGATTCTGGACCACGAGAACTCTTTATTTTAATCTGTATCTTTTTACCAGTAATAGGAATTGGTATTTATCCAGATTTTGTTCTCTCCCTATCCGTTGACAGGGTAGAGGCTCTCTTATCCAATTATTATCCTAAATAGGTTTGCTTTTTTTTACTCGTCTGCTCTATTAATGCAGAAATAAGTAAAAAAGTATATAATGCAGAAATAAGTAAAAAAGTATAATTAGATCTATCTCGAATTTTTGAGAACCCTTTGATAAGGCGTTCAAGGGGTTCTCAAATAAAACATAAAAGTAAAAACCTTCATTTCATGAAGGTTTTATTTTATGTAATCATTTAGGTGTTAATGTAAACGAACCATAACTATGTAAGCCTATTCCTAATAGATTTATACCAAAATAACAAATCCAAATTATAAGAAATCCTATCAAAGCTATAAGTGCAGAATTCGTACCCTTCCAATTTGGATTTGTTCTACTATGTAAATAAATTGCGAATATGGTCCAAGTAATAAATGCCCAAGTTTCCTTAGGATCCCAATTCCAATAGGATCCCCAGGCCTCATTAGCCCATACTGCTCCACAAAGAATACCTACGGTTAAAAGGGTAAATCCTAGGCTAATGACACGATAACTCCAAGAATCCAAACGCTCCGTTAATTGATATTTGTAATAATTTGGAAATGAAGGGACAGAGGTTCTTTTTAAAGCACTTCTTTTTGCATAAAAATATTTAATATCACTAAAGAAAAATGTTTTATTTAAAACATTTTTTTTCTTTTTAGAAAAGAAATGGAAATTATTTCGAAATCTAATGATTAGAATAGCGGCAGATAATAAGGATCCGCACAAAAGAGTTGCATAGCTTAATAACATCATACTGACATGCATCATTAACCACTGAGATTGTAGAGCAGGTACTAGTATCGTGGATTGATGCATTTCAGTTAAAAGACCCGATGTGGCAAAGCCTTGCGTTAAAATAGTACTTGGCGTAGTTATTGTGCTTAAATCATTTTTAGAGTTCTGTATTTTAGGAATGGTATGAAGAATATACAGGGCCCATGAAAGGAAGATCAATGACTCATATAAATTACTTAATGGAAAATGTCCCGAGGAAGCCCAACGAGAAACTAAGAATCCTGTTATAGAGAAAAAAGTAACTATCATTCCTTTTTCTGACGAATCGCGTAATCCTCCAAGTTCACGAACTAATAAGGTTATAAAATGAATCGTAATCACAATTGAAATCGTTGAGAAAGAGATATGAGTTAGTATATGTTCTAAAGTTGCAAATAGCATAAGGGGAAGGTCCCATTACAAAATTGTAAATTTCGAATTGATTTCTAATCTATTGTATTCTTTTTCAAGAATGCCGCCACTCGGATTCGAACCGAGATGCTTGAGCACTGCTTCCTAAGAGCAGCGTGTCTACCAATTTCACCATGGCGGCTAACTTCAAATAATAGGTAACTTAAAAGAATAATAGCTATTATCTTGGGAATCGTCGATATTGGGAAAGTCCATAAAATTTAGGAACATTAGAGTTTTCATTAAAATAGACTTCGTTTGGTAGTATCGTTTCCATTTTTTTTTTTTACAATAAACTCTTGCTTTGCCCAATAGAAACACAAACACTGCTTGAAAGAGTTGGAACTTCTTTTTTCTAACTTGCAATTATAGAACTAATTTTTTCTAATTAATTTCCCCTTTACATTTTGAAAATTCTTTCAATACAATGAAAAAAATCCAAAAGGGTTTCTATTTAATGATGAAATTAAAATAAAATGGATAAATAGAAAAGGCTTTTTGGATTTTTTAAAAATTTCTAGAATGAAAGTCTTTATGCTCTTATTAATAAGATTTACTAACCTTATGATTTTGGAGAAGATAGGTGGAAGTTGTAAGTCCTATTGTAAGAATACTCCACTTTTCATAATTTTCCTAATAGAATATGAGGATTCTATTAGGAAAATTATGAAAAGTTCATTGATAGGAAAAGAATACTTAGCACACAGTATACCAAACAAAACTTTTTTTTTCTTGTATATATAAGATAAGAGGGGTTTTTTGTTCTAAGAATATTGTACCGAGTAATTCGACACATAAAAGTACATTCAAAGAAGAATCCAAATTATTAAATAATTGGAATTCTTTTTTGATAAGTCAATTCATATTATTCCAAAATCTTATTATTTGTTTGTTGCCCAGAAAAACCCTTTGGTTTTGGATGCTCATTACCGCTCGAAAATGATCTTGATTTTACTAAAGAATAAGATTGTACTATGGAAAAATAAGTCTTTTTCTTCCAAATATTTTTACGAATACGCTTTTTTGACATTGAAGTACGTTTTTTTGGAACTGCCATTCAAAAAGGAAATTACTTTTTTCTAGTTGTATGTGAAAGACATCTATTGCTGCAAATCAATCCTTCTTTCTTCTTTTTATTAGTATTTATACTTAGATACTGAAAGATACTTAAATTTTGAATTATTTTTTACTTCATTTTGTCTAATGCGGATAAGACAACAAGAATTTTTTAACATTTTTTCTTTATATATTTTATACTTTTTTTTTAATAATATAGAATATATAGAAGGGTTTCTCATTTAAATCTATTTATATCTATTTATATATCAAGTATACTCCATATATAGATATATGGTATGGAAGCCTATCCCCCATATAAGATAAGACGGGGGGATAAAAAGAAGGGAAAATGAAAATAGTTAATTAAGTTCAGAATGGTATTCCATAAAGGAAAGGAATTCCAATCAAAACAAAAAATACTGAGTCTCTTAAACAAGACATTCTAAAACTTAGGTAATTTATAGTCATTAGAATTTTAGTTCTATATGAAGTAAGGACTATTCGATAATTTCTTATAAACATAGGTTTTCATTGGAATTCACTCAATCAGTTAATTATGGAACAAGAGAGCTGTTTCATCTTTGTTTTAAAGAAATATAAAAATGAATTATGAATAGAAAGTAAAATGATTCCACTTTTTTTTTTTTATTTTTATAAATATCTTTATTTAGTTAATAAAATAACTTCGTTACCTAGTTATTTTATTAACTTTTTTAATTTAACCAACTAAACCCATTCTTAATTTTTAATTATTTCAATGAGATAAATTTTGGAAAAATTAAGAATTTCAGTATTTTTTCTTATTCTTTTTATTTATTCTTTCAGAAAGAGATAAGAATTGGTTTGGTGAATCGGAAACAATTTTATAGAAAAATTGAAGTAAAAATTGAAGTAAAAATTGCAATTTCTTTTCTTATGGAACATACATATCAATATGCATGGGTAATCCCTCTTCTCCCACTTCCAGTTATTATGTCAATGGGATTTGGCCTTATTCTTATTCCGACAGCAACAAAAAATCTTCGTCGCATATGGGCTTTTCCTAGTGTTTTACTCTTAAGTATAGCTATGGTATTCTCAGTTCAACTGTCTATTCAACAAATAAATGGAAGTTCGATCTATCAATATCTATGGTCTTGGACCGTCAATAATGATTTTTCTTTAGAATTTGGATACTTGATTGACCCACTTACTTCTATTATGTTAATACTAATTACTACTGTAGGAATCCTGGTTCTTATTTATAGTGATGGTTATATGTCTCACGATGAAGGATATTTGAGATTTTTTGTTTATATAAGTTTTTTCAATACTTCCATGTTGGGATTGGTTACTAGCTCCAATTTGATACAAATTTATTTTTTTTGGGAACTCGTGGGAATGTGTTCTTATTTATTGATAGGCTTTTGGTTTACACGACCAATCGCAGCGAGTGCTTGTCAAAAAGCTTTTGTAACTAATCGTGTAGGGGATTTTGGTCTATTATTAGGAATTTTAGGTTTTTTTTGGATAACAGGTAGTTTAGAGTTTAGGGATTTGTTCAAAATAGCTAATAACTGGATTCCTAATAATGGAATTAACTCTTTACTTACTACTTTGTGTGCTTTTTTATTATTCCTTGGTGCAGTTGCGAAATCCGCACAATTCCCTCTTCACGTATGGTTACCCGATGCTATGGAAGGGCCCACTCCTATTTCGGCTCTTATACACGCAGCAACTATGGTTGCTGCGGGAATTTTTCTTCTAGCTCGACTTCTTCCTCTTTTCATATCTTTACCTTTGATAATGAGTTTTATTTCTTTAGTAGGTACAATAACACTATTCTTAGGAGCTACTTTAGCTCTTGCTCAGAGAGATATTAAAAGAAGCTTAGCCTATTCTACAATGTCTCAATTGGGTTATATGATGTTAGCTCTAGGTATAGGTTCTTATCAAGCTGCTTTATTCCATTTGATCACTCATGCTTATTCAAAAGCTTTATTGTTCTTGGGATCCGGATCCGTTATTCATTCAATGGAACCTCTTGTTGGATATTCACCAGATAAAAGTCAAAATATGGTTCTTATGGGCGGTTTAAGAAAATACATTCCAATCACAAGAACTACTTTTTTATGGGGTACACTTTCTCTTTGTGGTATTCCACCTCTTGCTTGCTTCTGGTCCAAAGATGAAATCCTTAGTAATAGTTGGTTGTATTCGCCCTTTTTTGGAATAATAGCCTCCTTTACTGCAGGATTAACTGCCTTTTATATGTTTCGGATATATTTACTTACATTTGATGGGTATTTGCGTGTTCATTTTCAAAATTACAGTAGCACTAAAGAGAGTTCCTTGTATTCAATATCCTTATGGGGAAAAAGGATACCCAAAGGAGTGAATAGGGATTTCGTTTTATCAACAACGAAGAGTGGAGTTTCTTTTTTTTCACAAAATATACCAAAAATTCAAGGTAATACAAGAAATAGGATAGGATCCTTTACTACGTCTTTTGGGGCTAAAAAAACTTTTGCCTATCCGCATGAAACGGGAAATACTATGTTATTTCCTCTTCTTATATTACTACTTTTCACTTTGTTCATTGGATTCATAGGAATCTCTTTTGATAATGGAGGAATTGGTAATGGAATAGCAGAGTTAACCATATTATCAAAGTGGTTAACTCCCTCAATAAACTTTACCCAGGAAAGTTCTAATTCTTTTGTAAATTCATATGAATTTATTACTAATGCAATTTCTTCTGTAAGTCTAGCTATCTTTGGTTTATTCATAGCATATATCTTCTATGGATCCGCTTATTCTTTTTTTCAGAATTTGGATTTAATAAACTCTTTTTACAAAGGAAATCCTAAAAAAGAATTTTTAGATCAAGTAAAAAAAAATATATACAGTTGGTCATATAATCGTGGTTATATAGATATTTTCTATACTAGGGTCTTTACCCTCGGTATAAGAGGGTTAACCGAACTCACGGAGTTTTTTGATAAGGGTGTTATTGATGGAATTACCAATGGAGTGGGTCTTGCTAGTTTTTGTATAGGAGAGGAAATTAAATATGTAGGGGGAGGTCGAATCTCGTCTTATTTATTCTTTTTTTTATGTTATGTATCTGTGTTTTTATTCTTTTTTCTTTCTTAAGTTAAGGAATTTACAACAAGTCTCTTGCAAAAATAACTATCCTATCCCCTTTCTACAATCTCTCTATATCCTTGTTACATAAGGTAATGTATTGTATAATAGTTCGGTTTTCCGCGATTTTTTCCATTCCTCTGTGTAAATACCCTAATATGGGTTCACAATCAATAACATCCTCACCATCGAGAGTAACGATCAGTCGAAGAACACCATGCATTGATGGGTGTTGAGGGCCCATATTGACTATCATGAGATCTTTTCTTGTAAGCGGTAGACTCATATCCTTTCTTCCTTAATTCATTATTCCATGAAAATGGATTATTCCATGAATTCCTCAAAGCGAGGCTCATCAAAATGAAAAATCTAAGACTACTATAAGACTACTAAAAAAATAATAAAACAAGAAAAAAATTTGAACGATTAAATTACTGCTCCCGAATATTCAACTGACCGATTAATTTCTTATAACGTACTCTATTTTTCTTTGCCAAATAAGCCAGCAAACGTCGACGTTTTCCCAAAAGTCTTCGTAGACCTCTTTCCGATGAAAAATCTTTTTTGTGTAATTCCAAATGTGAAGCAAGTCTCCGTATCTTATTGGTGAAACTGAATACTTGAAATTCAACAGAACCCCTGTTTTCTTCTTTTTCTTCTTTAACCATAAATCCAAAAATTTTTCTACCTCCTTTCTTTTTCATGTATTTTTCTGATCAGGAAAAATACAAAATTATGTCAGTTATTTTGAAGTTATTCTAATCTCGTACACACACAAATTTGCAATTATTCATCTACTACTGGAATTTGGATTTATTTTATCGATGCAAATTGGATTTGGATAGAAGGGTACATTCTTTCTAATATTTTAGATAGAAGAAATGTTTCTTCTATCTAAAATATTAGAAAGAATTTTGCTGATTTATTTATTGCTATATGCAATTTATGGAATTGATACACCATTTAATTGATATCATTTAGCAAAATGAAACACAGCATATGCATCCATCTTTTGGCTCGAGAATTTCACGGGATAGAGATATGGTATAAGAAATAGACTATTAAGTAACTCTAAATGAATTGTGGATACATCTGTATCCTTAACATACTGAAACGATTGTCATTATTCGTATCAAACCAATAGCGATTCATACAAGCTAAATCTTCTAATCAATGGTGGGCCAATAATGAATTTTTTTGCATATGTATTAAGACGCTTGGCCTGATTTCGAAATTGTCCAGAGTTTTATATGTTGTTTTCATTGCAAAATGATGGGTCTCCTTCCATAACTTTCCAATTACGAGTACGAGAATTGAAAGACATGAAAATTCTCAATTCTCTACGGCGTCTAGTAGATAGAAACAAGAAAATCAGAAGAATCTTTCTCTCTATTCACTATCATTCCGCGTCTTCGACTTCTATTAGTTTCTTTTCTTCTTTAATGCAATAGCTATAGTTTGATATAAGAATCCATTTCTCAAAGTAATGGAAACCATTCTCTTATAGGAAATGGTTCGAAAATCGCTATTCCACCTTTTAGGTATCGTGAAAAGTGATACCTGTGAAGATCGTGCATTTCAGTCAAATTCAGATCCGTTTTTCGAGTCCATGATATAATATAACCAAATTGGATAGATCTTCCACCTGTTTAGCTAAGAAAGAATAGATACAGAGGTGGATAATAGATCGATATGAAGATCATGAGCTGCCCCATAATGAAATCGCCAGTAGTCGCGAATATCTCCTTCTTCCCTAATCCAAGATTGGAGAAAGAAGATCTAAGAGGGACCTATGGAGAATGTAGTCAGAAATCCATAATAGAGTCCGACCACAACGACCGAATTAATTATCCTCATCGAGAAACTTAGACTACTAAATAGAAAAGATTTGAAAATCATGGCATGGGTCTCCTTTTTTTCTTTCTTTAGAGTTTTCTATATGCACAATTTCTCGATGTTTCGATGAGAATTTCTTGACTTTCCATATATAGAAAGAGATAGACTATAAATGACATCTCTTATGTCAATAAGACCAAAGGGATGGATATTAAATGATAGGAAGTGCTAGGAAGTGAAATAGAATGAAATAGAGCCACTTTGGGCTTCCCTATGAAATGAGGCATGGAACGGAGCCACTACGAAGAAATTATGGGAGTTACGAAAGAAGCTTCGGACTCATATTGTTCATGGGTTGAGAGCGGGAGTTGAACTCTAGGAGGTCGAATCCCCCCTTGTTCCTCAGTAGCTCA
>NW_028260266.1:0-20000 GCF_056163025.1 Triticum urartu | reverse complement strand
CAGATTCCTTAGTTCGGACCGACGAAGTAATGTCACTCGACTATTATCAACCTGACTGCAATCTTTTTCTGTCGGTAAGGATTGCACCAGAGCACCTTCTACTTCTAATAGGCCATGAACTATAGATAGAGAAGAATCATTCTGAGCGAGTACATAAGAAGCGATCCACTTTTTTTCATCGGTTCCAGGGGAAGACCAAAGATCTTGCGCGGCAGGTCCGCCAGAAAAACTCAAAAGAGAAAGAAGTCTCGTTAATCTCTTCATGCTCGTTCCAAGTTCGAAGTACCTTTTGGCCAAAGAAAAACCCGCTTCCTGACACGATTGCCTCTTTATCTTTATATAGATAGATTCTATGGGGTTATTACTTAGTAAGTCTATTTTGTACAAGAGCCCCTCCTATCTGATAGAAAAGGGTCCCATGATCCCGAGCCGATCTTACCTTGGCTCGCAAACCCCAAGTTTGTCTATGAAGAGCTAATCTAATTGTATTTTTTTCTAGAATGGATTTCTTATGTGGAATACTAATGGATAGGGCTTCGTTGCTAAGTGCTACAAGATCTAGTGCACTGGAACTCGTGGTTATGGACCCGAATCCTTTAGTATGGAACATTGTCTTTTCCAAGTAAAAACCCCTAGTATATGAAAGAATGAAAAGGTGCTTTCGTTCTTGTGGAATAAGAAGCCCTCGTACCTTAATGAAAGGAAAATCGTAATTTTTCGTTAGGTATTTGACCAAATAGGATCGTCCAGTTCCTACAGAACCTATCACTAAAATACCCGATAGGGCTAAGCGGAACGAAAAGGGTTTTCCATGAGATGGTAAATGAAAACGATTAGTCCCACACGAGGTTTGGGAATAAGTGATTGTCTGATAATGAGCAAGGAATATACGTCTTTCTGCTAAAGAGGATCTATTAAACTCATAATTCATTAGATCCTTGTTATCAATGCCAACTAGGTATCATAAGTAAATGGATCCCGGTTGTTCAATCCTTTGATAACCAAGGTCATTCTTTGCTAAAGAGAAATGATCACTATGAGTCAGACTCAATAGAATTGGATCCATTCCAAATAGCGAGAATTAGGATTCTTGATCCCTCTCAATCTCTCTTTCAATTCGAGGATCCAGAGAGGTGTTTTCATAGTCATCTCCGAATATTTGCCATCTCGGAATATTTTCGATTTCATTTTTCTATGATATGTCTTTCTATATGAAAATTGGTTATTTACGATGTACGATGATCCCTGTTAAGCATCCATGGCTGAATGGTTAAAGCGCCCAACTCATAATTGGTAAATTTGCGGGTTCAATTCCTGCTGGATGCACACGAACGGGAACATTCCATAAGTCTATTGGAACTGGCTCTCTATCCATGGAATCTCATCCATCATCCATACATAACGAATTGGTATGGTATATTCATACCATAACATAAGAACAATAAGAACTCGAATTCTTATCGATACTGGAACTCAGAGCATAGGAGGGAAAGTCGATTTATGGATGGAATCAAATACGCAGTATTTACAGAAAAAAGTCTTCGTTTATTGGGAAAGAATCAATATACTTTTAATGTCGAATCGGGATTCACTAAGACAGAAATAAAGCATTGGGTCGAACTCTTCTTTGGTGTTAAGGTGGTAGCTGTGAATAGCCATCGACTACCTGGAAAAGGTAGAAGAATAGGACCTATTCTGGGCCATACAATGCATTACAGACGTATGATCATTACCCTTCAACCGGGTTATTCTATTCCACTTCTAGATAGAGAAAAAAACTAAAGGAGAATACTTAATAATACGGCGAAACATTTATACAAAACACCTATCCCGAGCACACGCAAGGGAACCGTAGACAGGCAAGTGAAATCCAATCCACGAAATAATTTGATCCATGGACGGCACCGTTGTGGTAAAGGTCGTAATTCCAGAGGAATCATTACCGCAAGGCATAGAGGGGGAGGTCATAAGCGCCTATACCGTAAAATAGATTTTCGACGGAATCAAAAAGACATATCTGGTAGAATCGTAACCATAGAATACGACCCTAATCGAAATGCATACATTTGTCTCATACACTATGGGGATGGTGAGAAGAGATATATTTTACATCCCAGAGGGGCTATAATTGGAGATACTATTGTTTCTGGTACAAAAGTTCCTATATCAATGGGAAATGCCCTACCTTTGAGTGCGGTTTGAACTATTGATTTACGTAATTGGAAGTAACCAATTAGGTTTACGACGAAACCTAGAAATCGATCACTGATCCAATTTGACTACCTCTACGGGATAGACCTCAACAGAAAACTGTTGAGTAACGGCAGCAAGTGATTGAGTTCAGTAGTTCCTCATAGAAAATTATTGGCTCTAGAGATATGGTAATATGGAGAAGACAAAATTGTTTGAAGCACGCACAGAACCGGAAGCGCCCCTTGTTTCAAAGAGAGGAGGACGGGTTATTCACATTTAATTTGATGGTCAGAGGCAAATTGAAAGCTAAGCAGTGGTAATTAAGACCCCCGGGGGAAAATAGGGATGTCTCCTACGTTACCCATAATATGTGGAAGTATCGACGTAATTTCATAGAGTCATTCGATCTGAATGCTACATGAAGAACATAAGCCAGATGACGGAACGCAGAGACCTAGGATGTAGAAGATCATAACATGAGCGATTCGGCAGATTTGGATTCCTTTCCTATATATCCACTCATGTGGTACTTCATCATATGATTCATATAAGATCCATCTGTCTAGAGATCGTCATATACATCTAGAAAGCCGTATGCTTTGGAAGAAGCTTGTACAGTTTGGGAAGGGGTTTTTTGAGAGAAAAGAAGAATCTACTTCAACCGATATGCCCTTAGGCACGGCCATGCATAACATAGAAATCACACGTGGAAGGGGTGGGCAATTAGCTAGAGCAGCAGGTGCTGTAGCGAAACTCATTGCAAAAGAGGGTAAATCGGCCACTTTAAGATTACCATCTGGGGAGGTCCGTTTAGTATCCCAAAACTGCTTAGCAACAGTCGGACAAGTGGGTAATGTTGGGGTGAACCAAAAAAGTTTGGGTAGAGCCGGATCTAAGTGTTGGCTAGGTAAACGCCCCGTAGTAAGAGGGGTAGTTATGAACCCTGTGGACCACCCCCATGGGGGCGGTGAAGGGAAAGCTCCCATTGGTAGAAAAAAACCCACAACCCCTTGGGGTTATCCTGCGCTTGGAAGAAGAACTAGGAAAAGGAAAAAATATAGCGATAGTTTTATTCTTCGTCGCCGTAAGTAAATACGTAACTAGGAATATGGAAAATTGCATTTTTGGAATTTGCAATAATGCGATGGGCGAACGACGGGAATTGAACCCGCGCATGGTGGATTCACAATCCACTGCCTTGATCCACTTGGCTACATCCGCCCCTTATCCAGCTAAAGGATTTTTTTCTTTTTTCCATTGATCATTATTCTATTTATTCTGACCTCCGTACTTCGATCGAGATATTGGACATAGAATGCCACTCTTTAAAAAGGAAAAAAGGAGTAATCAGCTGTGACACGAAAAAAAACGAATCCTTTTGTAGCTCATCATTTATTGGCAAAGATAGAAAAGGTCAATATGAAGGAGGAGAAAGAAACAATAGTAACGTGGTCCCGGGCATCTAGCATTCTACCCACAATGGTTGGCCATACAATCGCGATTCATAATGGAAAGGAACATATACCTATTTACATAACAAATCCTATGGTAGGTCGCAAATTGGGGGAATTCGTGCCTACTCGGCATTTCACGAGTTATGAAAATGCAAGAAAGGATACTAAATCTCGTCGTTAACTGAATTCTGAATAGAAAGATTAAGAAGAAAAAAAGATTCAAAATAAAGACAGAAATACCCAATATCTTGCTAGAACAAGATATTGGGTATTTCTGTCTTCAAAAATTCTTATATGTTAGCAGAAAAACCTTATCCATTAATAGATGGAACTTCAACAGCAGCTAAGTCTAGAGGGAAGTTGTGAGCATTACGTTCGTGCATTACTTCCATACCAAGGTTAGCACGGTTGATGATATCAGCCCAAGTATTAATAACGCGACCTTGACTATCAACTACAGATTGGTTGAAATTGAAACCATTTAGGTTGAAAGCCATAGTACTAATACCTAAAGCAGTGAACCAGATTCCTACTACAGGCCAAGCAGCCAAGAAGAAGTGTAAAGAACGAGAGTTGTTGAAACTAGCATATTGGAAGATTAATCGGCCAAAATAACCATGAGCAGCCACAATATTATAAGTTTCTTCCTCTTGACCAAATTTGTAACCCTCATTAGCGGATTCATTTTCAGTAGTTTCCCTGATCAAACTAGAGGTTACCAAGGAACCATGCATAGCACTGAATAGGGAACCGCCGAATACACCAGCTACACCTAACATGTGGAATGGATGCATAAGGATGTTGTGCTCTGCCTGGAATACAATCATAAAGTTGAAAGTACCAGAGATTCCTAAAGGCATACCATCAGAAAAGCTTCCTTGACCAATAGGGTAAATCAAGAAAACAGCAGTAGCAGCTGCAACAGGAGCTGAATATGCAACAGCAATCCAAGGACGCATACCCAGACGGAAACTAAGTTCCCACTCACGACCCATATAACAAGCTACACCAAGTAAGAAGTGTAGAACAATTAGCTCATAAGGACCACCATTGTATAACCACTCATCAACAGATGCAGCTTCCCAAATTGGGTAAAAGTGCAATCCGATCGCCGCAGAAGTAGGGATAATAGCACCAGAGATAATATTGTTTCCATAAAGTAAAGAACCAGAAACAGGCTCACGAATACCATCAATATCTACTGGAGGGGCAGCGATGAAGGCGATAATAAATACAGAAGTTGCGGTCAATAAGGTAGGGATCATCAAAACACCGAACCATCCGATGTAAAGACGATTTTCAGTGCTAGTTATCCAGTTGCAGAAGCGACCCCACAGGCTTGTACTTTCGCGTCTCTCTAAAATTGCAGTCATGGGTAAGATCTTGGTTTATTCAAATTGCAAGGACTCCCAAGCACACGTATTAACTAGAATATAGATAATAGAAGGCTTGTTATTTAACAGTATAACATAGACTATATACCAATGTCAACCAAGTCAGCCCAAAGATTAGCTATCCATATAACTAAATTAACCAAACCAATAATTTTGTATTTGTAAATGAAGTGAGTCAAAGTGAAAAACTTTGATGGGTCTTTTCTATATGGGTTGCCCGGGACTCGAACCCGGAACTAGTCGGATGGAGTAGATAATTCTTCCTTGTTACAATAGAGAAAAATCCCTCCCCAAATCGTGCTTGCATTTTTCATTGCACACGACTTTCCCTATGTAGAAATAGCCAATTTCTATTCCAAAGAGGAAGTTCTACTAATTTTTTTAATTAGTAAGTTGATTCACCTACTCTTTATTATAATAAAAAGAACATTTCAGAATGAAAAATAGAAAAGTTTTTTCTTGATCATTTATCAACCCTTTCCTGTTTCTTAATTTCGTCTAATGATTAATTAAGAGGGTTGACCAGGTCATTGATACGTATAATATCCAAATACCAAATACGCTCAGTGTGTGATCCACAGAAAGAAAAAAGAGTTGTTTTGGTGAACATCAAAGAAAAAACTTGCTCTTCTTCCATAAAAAATTCTTCTAAAAATGCCGAACCCAATCGTTGCATAAAAGTTCGTACCGTGCTTTTATGTTTACGAGCTAAAGTTCTAGCACATGAAAGTCGAAGTATATACTTTAGTCGATACAAAGTCCGTTTTTTCGAAGATCCACTATGATAATGAAAAAGATTTCTACATATCCGACCAAATCGATCAAGAATATCCCAATCTGATAAATCTGTCCAAATGGGTTTACTAATAGGATGCCCCGATCCAGTACAAAATTGAGCTTTTGATAAGTATCCTATGAGGAGAGTAGCGGGGACTATGGTATCGAATTTTTTCATTCGAGTATCTATTAGAAATGAATTCTCCAGCATTTGATTCCTTACTAACAAAGAACTTTTTTGTACACTTGAAAGGTACCCCATAAAATCGAAGCAAGAGTTTGCTAATTGGTTTATATGGATTCTTCGCGGCTGAGTCCAAAAACAGAAATAATATTGCCAGAAATTGATAAGGTAGCATTTCCATTTCTTCTTCAAAAAAAAAGTGCCTTTTGATGCAAGAATTGCCTTTCCTTGATATCGAACATAATGCATAAGAGGATCCATAAAGAACCATAGGGTTTTCCGAGAAAAACCAGGGTACATTATCCCAAAATGTTCCATCTTCCTAGAAAAGTGGATTCGTTCCAGAAAAGTTCCAGAAGATGCTAATGGTAAGCAAGAAGATTGTTTACGAAGAAACAACAAAAAAAATTCATATTCTGATACATAAGAGTTATATAGGAATTGAAATAGTCTTTTATTTTCTTTTTGAAAAAAAAAAATGGATTTCATTGAAGTAATAAAACTATTCCAATTCGAATAATAGTTGAGAAAGAATCGCAATAAATGCAAAGATGGAACATCTTGGATACGGTATTGAAGGAGTTGAACCAGGATTTCCAAATGGATAGGATAGGGTATTTCTATATGTGATAGATAATCCAAATGCAAAAATTTGTCTTCTAAAAAGGGAAATATTGAATGAATAGAGCGTAAATTCTGAAACTTTGGTATTTCTTTTTCTTTCAGACAAAAAAATTCCCGTAGCGAGAATGGGATTTCCACAACGATCGCAAACCCTTCAGATAGAATCTGAGAATAAAACTCAGAATAAAAATAATTTTTGTAATCCAATAATCGATCTTGGTTAGGATGATTAACCGAGTTATCCAAAAAATTCTGCTGATACATTCGAATAATTAAACGTTTCACAAGTAGTGAACTAAATTTCTTGTTATTACAACTAACAACTATTTCCACAGGTTCAGAACCATTTAATCCATAATGGTGGGCAAATGCATAAATATATTCCTGAAAGAGAAGTGGGTAGACAAAGTATTGTTGACGAGATTTATGTTTTTCTGAATACCCTTCGAATTTTTCCATTTGTATTTCTACTTGAATCAGAGAGAAGAAGCATTTCTCGGTTTATCGAATGATGATACATAGTGCAATATGGTCAGAACAGGGTGTTGCATTTTTAATACAAACCCTGGAAAGAAAGGGAGTCTAATCCACAGATCTTTTTCTGCTCCTTTTCTACCCAATTAGTTTATGTTTGTTCTAATTAAAAAAAAAGAACAGAACAAGTTTTTTATTTTTGCAGGCCAATCGCTCTTTTGACTTTGGAATACAGCCTCTTTATCAATATACTGCTTCTTTTACACATTCAATCCATAACATCCCTTATTCAATCCATAATCAAGAATAATTAGGATTTCTAAAAAAAAAAAGAAAAAATAAAGGGTCCACTCATAGGAAAACCCAACCTTTCCCCGCATCCGGCACTAATCTATTTTTAACGTCTAATTAGAGCGGGGAATCATTCCAATTAGGAAGTTCAGCTCGTTGCTTTTTATTTTACCAGAATTGGAGCCAGGCTCTATCCATTTATTCATTAGACCCAGAAAATCGTAATTTTGGATTCCATTCAAAAAAGATTGATTTTATTACGACATGCTATTTTTTCCATTCATTACCTTTGAGGATCAGTCGTGGTCTTCTAGACTCTACCAAGAGTCTGGACGAATTTGTTGTTTCATCCAAATGTGTAAAAGATCATAGTCGCACTTAAAAGCCGAGTACTCTACCATTGAGTTAGCAACCCAGATAAAAAAAGGATCTTAGATACGATCGAAATCCAAAAATCAATGGAATTACACCGCGCGCTTCTGTCAAAACATTGAACTAGCAAGACATCAAAAGATTTTTTTTATCGACCATGAAAAACACTCAAATGCCAAAACGAACAGGTCCGGTGAAATTCCACTAAAGTAAAGTTAAAAAAAGAGCGACCCTAATCACGATGGCCAAATTCTCCTTATTTTTAGCGATTTTTATTAACAAAAAATATATATTATAAAAAATATATATTATATTGTATGAGAATACATGCAAGAGGAACACCCTTATCATTTGAGCGAAGTGTAGGCGGAAAAATTGAATATGGAGTGAGGATAAAGAGACCCATCTATCTACAAATTCTATTTGTTCAATAGACCTTTGTCAATGGAAATACAATGGTAAGAAAACAAATTAGATAGAAAAAGTAAATAAAATAGGGGCTTATGTTGGATTGGCACGATATAATATAAATCCAAATAGGATTAAAAAAGAGGTAAATTGTGTCTAAATAATTAGACAACTAGGAATACTAATAATCTTCTCCTATCCTATTTTTTGATTCATTTAGTTCTTCAATTAACTCAAAGTTCTTTCTTTTTCTTTAAAGAATTCTGCCTTCCTTAAAATATCATAAACAGTTCTTGTTGGTTGAGCACCCTTTTCAAGGAAATAGAGAATAGCTGGAACATTTAAACAAGTTTGATTCTTTATCGGATCATAAAAACCTACTTTTTGAAGATCTCTTCCTTCTCTTCGAGATCGAACATCAATTGCAACGATTCGATAGACAGCTTATTGGGATAGATGTAGATAAACAACGCCCCCCCCTAGAAACGTATATGAGGTTTTCTCCTCATACGGCTCGAGAAAATGATTCGAATTTCTGTCGATAATAATAGAAATTAGACTATGACGTGCATTAATTTCCTTACAGAAAAAACAAATTTCATTTATACTCATGACTCAAGTGGGCTAATTTTGCCTGACAAACTTCGAAGGCAAAATCCTTCCAAAATTTTTGAGTCGTCTTTAAACTCTTTTCTTTGTCTCATTTCGAACGAATTGACTTTTATTCCTTATTCTAATCCAACTCTGTTGTTGAGACAATTGAAAATTGTGTTTACTTGTTCTGGAATCCTTTATCTTTGATTTGTGAAATCCTTGGGTTTAGACATTACTTCGGGAATTCCTATTTTTTTCTTTCAAAAGAGTAGCAACATACCCTTTTTTCTTATTTCCTTCGATAAAGCATTTATCTCTTCTATAGAAATCTAATAAGAGGGATTGATTCTGATATACTTTTATTGGACTTTCTTCTTATTTTAACCTTTCGATTTATTTCTATATTAAGGATAGACTGACAAAGTTGGCCTAATTTATTAGTTTTCACTAACCCTAGATTCTTTCCCTTGATAAAAAAAATTCTGTCCTCTCGAGCTCCATCGTGTACTATGTTACTTAAACCCAGCGCAAATTTGGTTCGGAACGAATAGAACAGGCTATGTCGAGCCAAGAGCATTTTCATTACTATGGAAAATGATGGATAGCAAAATCCACAATCGATCATGTCCTTCAAGTCGCACGTTGCTTTCTACCACATCGTTTTAAACGAAGTTTTACCATAACAAACATTCCTCTTTTCATTGCAAAGTGGTATAGAGAATTGATCCAATATGGATGGAATCATGAATAGTCATTGGTTTAGTTTTTTTATACTAATTAAAACTTGCTATCTATGGAGCAATATGGATAAAAGAAAGTAAGTATTTATCCGGGAAGCCTCCGCCAAGATCCAATTTATTTAAACCCATATTAAAATTCTATCATATGAATGAAACATAGTTTGAAAAAGACGACTAAACAAGTTTGCTTAAAACTTATTTATTCTTAAATTTCCACCCTCAACGGATGGCTCGAGATGATCAATCTTGAAGTGAGAAAAGAAGGATTGACTCTTCCTCAATAAATAAACTATCAACCTCCAAAAAAGTTTAATTAATTTAATTACTAGAATTAGAATTCTAGTAGTAATATATTTTTTCAGTACCAAAAACAATTAACTATAATAACTAAATAAACTATTCCAATGAAAAGATTGAAAGTTTTTGGTAGTTATAGAATTCTCGTACTTCTTCAACTCGAATACCAAAAGGAAGAAAAAAATATGACTAAGTGATTTTATAGTAGAGGCATATCCTGAATGTGCTTGATAGATCCCATTTTTTCATGAAAATAAAGATAGTCAATTTGACTGGACTTAAGACTTTATTATGTTTTCTGAGAAAGAATAAGATATCATTATTCTCTTTAATAAACTTTTGTCTCGTACGGAATACTATATGATTTCACCGTTTGTTTCATCAGAAACAATCTGGGACGGAAGGATTCGAACCTCCGAGTAACGGGACCAAAACCCGCTGCCTTACCACTTGGCCACGCCCCATTTCGGGTTTTATGCGACACTAATAAACACTAGTATGTTTATTTGTTATTCGTCAATACCATTTCAATTACATAAAAAAGGAGGGATATTCTCTTGCTAGTATTCTACACATGCGGATAATATAGAATCAAAAAAATGCATTGATCATTACATGGAATTCTATTAAGATATTATATGAAAGTCGAATTTATTCCACTCTCATTTGAGAGTGCGAATACAAGGAGGTATTTTGTGTTTGGGAAAGTCCGAAGAAAAAAGATTTTGAATCTGCCTTTTCCTTCTTTCCCTTAAAAAAATAACTCAAGAAAAATCCAATTATTTACTCTACAAGAATGAAATGCTTGTTATGCCTAATATACTTAGTTTAACCTGTATCTGTTTTAATTCTGTTCTTTATCCTACTAGTTTTTTCTTTGCCAAATTACCCGAAGCTTATGCTATTTTCAATCCAATCGTGGATATTATGCCTGTTATACCTCTATTCTTTTTTCTATTAGCCTTTGTTTGGCAAGCTGCTGTAAGTTTTCGATGAAATCTTTAGTACTCTGTATGCCAAATTGAATGATGTGTTCATTCCAAAAAAATTTTAAAATGGGTAAAAGCCGAGAAGTTTTATATTTTTATATTATGAACCTTCGATTCTAAAATTTAAATTCTTCTACATTGAATGGGTAGCTACAGCAATAAATTTGGATCAGCCTTTCTACTCCCCTGCACCTAGGTTGAGCAGGTACCTAAAGGTACCTACACAATACCTAACCACCTAACCCTATTTTTGCTATTGATAAGAGTGCTTATTATAAAAGAATTCTTGCAATTTTTTTCAAGAATTCTTTTTTGCATTTTTAGGTATAAAAAAAAACCATCCTAGTGGATCCGTGTGGTAAGGAAAAACTGGTAATCTATTCCTTAAAAAAAAATCTTGGAGATTATGTAATGCTTACTCTCAAACTTTTTGTTTATACAGTAGTGATATTCTTTGTTTCACTCTTTATCTTTGGATTCTTATCTAATGACCCAGGACGGAATCCTGGACGCGAGGAGTAAAAATTCAGTTTTTTTTTTTCTTATTGGATTTGTTTCGTACATTTATCTATGAGAAAATCCGGGGGTCAGAATTCTTTCCAATTCGAAAGTCCCAAATGATCCAAGGGAGCGGAAAGAGAGGGATTCGAACCCATCGGTACAAAAAAATTGTACAACGGATTAGCAATCCGCCGCTTTAGTCCACTCAGCCATCTCTCCACGTTCCAAAGCGAAAGGTTTCCGTGATATGATATAGGCAAGAAATAAGAAATAACGGTTGCAAAAAACCCCTTTTTTTTCTTTCAAAAGTCTATAAAAATTATATTGCCAATTCCATTTTAATTATATTCTTTTTTCTTAATGTTAATAAAAAAAGAAGAAAATTCTTGTTTTTTCTTTCTAAAAATCGATATTGGCCGAGAGACAATCAAATAGATTTTCTCTTTAGCGGGCATTTCCATATAGGACTTGTTATAATTATAATAAAACAAGCAGGTTATATAAAAAAAACGCTTTTTTTGTCGATTATTTATCAAGAAAGCAAAAAGGGTTCTTATCAAATCCACCATAAAATTGGAAAGAAGCATAAAGTAAGTAGACCTGACTCCTTTAATGATGCCTCTATCCGCTATTCTGATATATAAATTCGATGTAGATGAAATTGTATAAGCGAATTTTTTTTATTTCCTTAGACTTAGACCGCGCAAGACAAGAATTTTTCGCTATTTACGATTTCATATTCTTGTTACTAGATGTTCTATAGGAATAAGAAGAAATCGCAACTCCTTTGCGCTACACATAAAATTGGATTTCGAAGGTCCATTTTTTTTTTTCAGAATCCTCTATTATTTTAGTTCTTCCACCCATGCAATAGAGAGGGAATGGGAAAAGAAGGGTTACTTTTATTTGCATTTTTCCCTTAAAAGATAGACTTTGAAATAGGAGTCTTGGAATAATGCTGAATTCAAAGGTTTATTTCTTTCTATAGTATAAGAAAAACAATTTATTTCTATTTCTATAGTATAAGAAAAACAAATAAATAGTATAAGAAAAACAAATCGAATCAAATTCATGGGATTTACCACGACCTCGGTTGTGACTGTGACTCCATAGATAAAAATGGGAAATTTCTCTCTTCGAGACCATTGAAAAAGGGCATTGAACGAGAAAGAAATCGTCCACAGATAATAAAACTATCATATGCCTTGGAAAGTGATATGAGGTGCTCGGAAATGGTTGAAGTAATTGAATAGGAGGATCACTATGACTATAGCCCTTGGTAGAATTCCTAAAGAAGAAAATGATCTATTTGATACTATGGATGACTGGTTACGAAGGGACCGTTTCGTTTTTGTAGGATGGTCTGGCCTATTGCTCTTTCCTTGTGCTTATTTCGCTTTAGGGGGTTGGTTTACAGGGACAACTTTTGTAACTTCTTGGTATACCCATGGATTGGCTAGTTCCTATTTGGAAGGTTGTAATTTCTTAACCGCAGCAGTTTCTACCCCTGCCAATAGTTTAGCACACTCTTTGTTGCTACTATGGGGGCCCGAAGCACAAGGAGATTTTACTCGTTGGTGTCAATTAGGCGGTCTATGGACTTTTGTAGCTCTCCACGGGGCTTTTGCACTAATAGGTTTCATGTTACGCCAATTTGAACTTGCTCGGTCTGTTCAATTGCGGCCTTATAATGCAATCTCATTCTCTGGTCCAATTGCTGTTTTTGTTTCTGTATTCCTTATTTATCCACTGGGGCAATCTGGTTGGTTCTTTGCGCCGAGTTTTGGCGTAGCAGCGATATTTCGATTCATCCTTTTCTTCCAAGGATTTCATAATTGGACGTTGAACCCATTTCATATGATGGGAGTTGCCGGAGTATTAGGTGCGGCTCTGCTATGCGCTATTCATGGAGCGACCGTAGAAAACACTCTATTTGAGGACGGTGATGGTGCAAATACCTTCCGTGCTTTTAACCCAACTCAAGCTGAAGAAACTTATTCAATGGTCACTGCTAACCGCTTTTGGTCCCAAATCTTTGGTGTTGCTTTTTCCAATAAACGTTGGTTACATTTCTTTATGCTATTTGTACCCGTCACCGGTTTATGGATGAGTGCTATTGGCGTAGTTGGCTTGGCTCTGAACTTACGTGCCTATGACTTTGTTTCCCAGGAAATCCGTGCAGCGGAAGATCCTGAATTTGAGACTTTCTACACCAAAAATATTCTTTTAAACGAGGGTATTCGTGCGTGGATGGCAGCTCAGGATCAGCCTCATGAAAATCTTATATTCCCTGAGGAGGTTCTACCACGTGGAAACGCTCTTTAATGGAACTTTCGTTTTAGCTGGTCGTGACCAAGAAACCACCGGCTTTGCTTGGTGGGCTGGGAATGCCAGACTTATCAATTTGTCCGGTAAACTGCTTGGAGCTCATGTAGCTCATGCCGGATTAATCGTATTCTGGGCCGGAGCAATGAACCTATTTGAAGTGGCCCATTTCGTACCAGAAAAGCCCATGTATGAACAAGGGTTGATTTTACTTCCACACTTAGCTACTCTAGGTTGGGGAGTAGGGCCAGGGGGGGAAGTTCTAGATACTTTTCCGTACTTTGTATCTGGCGTACTTCACCTAATTTCCTCCGCAGTCTTAGGCTTCGGTGGCATTTATCACGCGCTTCTGGGACCCGAGACTCTTGAGGAATCTTTTCCATTCTTTGGTTATGTCTGGAAAGATAGAAATAAAATGACTACAATTTTGGGTATTCACTTAATTTTGTTAGGTCTAGGTGCTTTTCTTCTAGTACTCAAGGCTCTTTATTTTGGCGGTGTATATGATACCTGGGCCCCTGGGGGGGGAGATGTAAGAAAAATTACCAATTTGACCCTTAGTCCCAGTGTTATATTTGGTTATTTACTAAAATCTCCTTTTGGTGGAGAAGGGTGGATTGTTAGTGTAGATGATTTAGAAGATATAATTGGTGGGCATGTATGGTTGGGTTTTATTTGTGTATTTGGCGGAATTTGGCATATTTTAACCAAACCCTTCGCATGGGCTCGCCGTGCATTTGTATGGTCTGGAGAAGCTTACTTGTCTTATAGTTTAGCTGCTTTATCTGTCTTTGGTTTTATCGCTTGTTGTTTTGTATGGTTCAATAATACAGCTTATCCGAGTGAGTTTTATGGACCCACCGGGCCAGAAGCTTCTCAAGCTCAAGCATTTACTTTTCTAGTTAGAGACCAGCGTCTTGGAGCTAATGTGGGATCCGCTCAAGGACCCACAGGTTTAGGTAAATATCTAATGCGTTCCCCAACTGGGGAGGTTATCTTTGGAGGGGAAACTATGCGTTTTTGGGACCTTCGTGCTCCATGGTTAGAACCTCTAAGGGGCCCCAACGGTTTGGACTTGAGTAGGTTGAAAAAAGACATACAACCTTGGCAAGAACGACGCTCAGCAGAATATATGACCCACGCTCCTTTAGGCTCTTTAAATTCCGTGGGTGGCGTAGCTACCGAGATCAATGCAGTTAATTATGTCTCTCCTAGAAGTTGGTTATCAACTTCTCATTTTGTTCTAGGATTCTTCTTTTTTGTGGGCCATTTATGGCATGCAGGAAGAGCCCGAGCTGCTGCAGCAGGTTTTGAAAAGGGAATCGATCGTGATTTGGAACCTGTTCTTTACATGAACCCTCTTAACTAAGATTTTCTTATTTATACCTGTTCTACTTTTTTTCTGTTCTGGCTCGGTTATTCCATCTAGCCGAGCCATTCATTCCTTTTTATGAAAGAAAGATAAGGGACAGAAAAAAAAAATAAATAAAAATGAAAGAAACAAACGTATTCAATAAGCAAAAGGAGAGAGAGGGATTCGAACCCTCGATAGTTCCTAGAACTATACCGGTTTTCAAGACCGGAGCTATCAACCACTCAGCCATCTCTCCACAGCCTAATCCTTATTTTACTCCTACAAATAGAACATAGCCATATAAAAAATAAAAAGATTTATTAGCCTCTAGAAAGATATCAGATACAAGTTCCTTTTCGATATATCTCTGTATACTGTATACACGGATACAGGATCCGCTATACCCGCTTGTGAAATAAAGAGTAAATAATCTCTTCTCACCCCCATATCCAAATAAAAAAGCGGTTTAAGTAATAAATTTGAATTAAAGAGAAGAATCAATGGATTCATGATTAAACCCCTCCTACTTCTTGTATTTTTTTACAATTTTGGTTTAAGTGAGGGATCAAATATGTAGTCAACTTTATTTGATGGTAGCTTGGAGGATTAGAAATATGACTATTGCTTTCCAATTAGCTGTTTTTGCATTAATTGCGACTTCCTCAGTCTTAGTAATTAGTGTACCCCTTGTATTTGCTTCTCCTGATGGTTGGTCAAATAATAAAAATGTTGTATTTTCCGGTACATCATTATGGATTGGACTAGTCTTTCTCGTAGCTATTCTGAATTCTCTCATTTCTTAAATGAAATTTGGTTAATATTTATTAACCCCATAAAAAAGAAATAATAAAGGCCATTTCTTCTAAAAAATTAGAATAGTGAGACGTATTAAAACGCAATTTGCGTTCCGAATTGCTAGCTCTTCTCTTTCAGTATTATGAAATTCCATTCCCATTAGAATATTCATTGACAGATAATAAAAAAAGGAAAACTCTAATATAATAGAAAATGAAATGAAACGGTCGACCCAGACATAGAAGGTCGACCCAGGCGGATATACGCTATAAAATATATACCGTAGCGAGCGTAGTTCAATGGTAAAATATCTCCTTGCCAAGGAGAAGATACGGGTTCGATTCCCGCCGCTCGCCCGCTTAATTTATCAAAGTACTATGATAAAAAGTTTAGTCTAGTTAACTGTTTAACTACTTATATTAAATTAAGTATTAATTAGGTGTTAGTCTAGTGCCGTATCCCTTACTATCTTACCCTTCCTTTGCATCCCACTCAAAAAAAGAGGGCGCTCCAGAGGCAGAAATAGAACTCGCCAACAGAGCTCCAAAAATTGGGTATTAACTGAGACAAACAACGGGCAAACTTTTTTTAAAGGGAAGGGAGAGGTAGACTGTCCCTTTCGTTTCATTTTTATTTTCTGCAGGGTAGGGAGAGGCCTTGCGCCTTCTTTTTTTGAAGGCAAGTGACTTCGCAAACTGCTCAATTTTGCCCTCTAGGGCCGGGAACTAATGAATAAAAAAGGGTTGGATACGCCCCTCTACCATACATATCTAGAGAAATAGAATAGTCCTTTTATACAGACTGCTAAGTGCGGAGACGGGAATCGAACCCGTGACCTCAAGGTTATGAGCCTCGTGAGCTACCAAACTGCTCTACTCCGCTCTGGAGTACCAGAAACTGGTGGACAAAAAAGGCTTGAATACAAGCCTCTAACATGTCTAGACAAATAGAATACTCCTTTTATACAGAATGGAGCGGGTAGCGGGAATCGAACCCGCATCGTTAGCTTGGAAGGCTAGGGGTTATAGTCGACGTTGGTTGATTATTTTTAACGTCTCTAATTCAAAACCGAACATGAAATTTTGATTTCATTCGGCTCCTTTATGGATATTCTCACCACTTAACATCTATGTCAGCTTTTCTATTTGAATGGAACCAAAGCTCTCCGCTTTCTAGATGATCCTTATAGAGTAGGAGATAGAAATTCTATCTAAATTCATCTAATCTACTTACTTCGTTCCCTAATTTCATTCAAGAGATCCTGAGGAAAAGAATTGGGTTTCCACCGAGCTGAAACAATATGCGGATGGTTCTAGTAAACCAAAACTATCGTTTTTTAGCTATTTGGCTTCCTTATTCCTTATTTTAAGAAGATTTAGTTACGATTGGAAATCAACTTTTTTGTATCTTCATCCATAGATCCTTTACTCATATTTTCAAAATTGGAATACTTAATCCAATGCAAAATTATGCTTCGCGACTCTGTACTCATAATCCTATTTTTATTTTGGATGCAATTTAAATTAGTCTTTGGATACAAATCGCCAGAATGTATATTCTTCCTCAATATGCTATTGAGAGGAAAAGGATTTAATCCTTTATAAGAACTAAAGTTTTCATCGGAATATAAAAATAAAAAACTTAAGGATGCCTTAAGTATATCATTTCAAATTCAGTTATTAATAGAACGAATCACACTTTTACCACTAAACTATACCCGCTACATTGTAGATTATGGTATAAATGGTACCCTTTGTCAAGGATAGCCATTTGACAAGAAGGCTAATTCCCCCTTATTGAATCAGATGGAGAAGGTTCATGACACTGAGCCGTTGGTACTTCTACTTCGATCGCTCGCCTTTACTTTAGGATTTAGATAGCCCCTCTGGTCTGTAAAAAAAATCTTTTCTTACCATGCTAATAGCGCCTGAACCAAATGTATTTATTTTGATTAGGATCCTATTCTACGGTTACGACTACAATAATAATTATTTACTTTGCAAGGACGTAAGTGTGTCAGACTGCTAAATTGTTTTATTATTCCTACAATATAAACTAGGGGATATAGGGGGTAACACTGTCCCTATAAATTCCTTTTTTCCTTTTCTTTTTTGTCCAGAATTGAACAAAAAAGAAATTATGGAAGATGTTTTCTTCCCCCATTAAGTCCGAGCCATAGAGTAAGAGTGAGATGAGTTTTCCAAATTCATCATAGACTTTCCCTATGGCTTGATAGAAGTAAGCAGCAAAGAGTCGTAACTTAAAGAAAAAAACGGACAGGGCCGACAGATTTACCTGATGTAAAGAAGATCCTAAAAGTCTCTGATTAGTCGACTCTCTCCATTTAACACTTTCCTCTCTCTCCTTTTTTCCACTGACTCAATTCTAGTTTATTAGATTCTTGTTTAAAAGAATGCAAAAAGTTCAATAGAACTAAGAACACATAAAAAATAGCATAGAGGATCAAGGCCATTACCAAAAGTTCCTCCCAAGGATCCTATATCCTATTGGGTATCTGTTCCCCGCCTTTTCCCGCTAGGATCGGAAATCTTATATTTTCCATATCCATATACCGTTGAATCCTTGGGGTTCCAGAATCCGCCTATTTTACTAGTCTTCGGAAACGGAAAACCCTGAACCAAGAAGAGTTGGATATGTTATGTAGGGTATGTTTTTTTTTATTAATTTTATTTTGAGCTCTCAAGATATCGATATATACATATACAATCTCTACATAATGTCTCTCTCTCTATCTCTATATATTATATATATAATATGTACATTATGCAGTAGACCCATAATGGGAAATCCAAGTGGCTAATTTTTGAATTAAATAAAAAGCCCTTTTAACTCAGTGGTAGAGTAATGCCATGGTAAGGCATAAGTCATCGGTTCAAATCCGATAAAGGGCTTTTTAAATTAGTGGTAGAGTAATCTCGTGCTAAGACGTAAGTCGTTGGTTCGAATCTGATAGAGTACTTTTCTACTAAATTGATTCACTTTTTTTCTTTGTTTTTGAAACTTTCTCTATATTTTTAGAGAATTTTATGACTTAGTGCGGGATGGATGCATTTTTGGTATGAACACTAAATGAAGCACGGAGAATTAATCTATAACGATCAACTAAAAAAAATCCTAGATGAAAACATAACAGAAAAGTTGGAAAAACTCTTTGCTTTGGATCTATTTATACTTTTCGAGTATATTGACAATTCCAAAAAACTGCTCATACTATGATTATAGTATAATCACGAGCGGTTGTATATGGCCCTATCGTCTAGTGATGCCCCTATCGTCTAGTGGTTCAGGACATCTCTCTTTCAAGGAGGCAGCGGGGATTCGACTTCCCCTGGGGGTAGGGAGTATTATGAAAGGAGGTTAATCATAGATTAGCAAAAACCCTAGAATAAATTCTTCCTGGGTCGATGCCCGAGTGGTTAATGGGGACGGACTGTAAATTCGTTGACAATGTCTACGCTGGTTCAAATCCAGCTCGGCCCAAACCAAAAATCTAGGGCTTCGTGAGTATGAACTAAATCCTTTTGTTTTTCTTCCATAAAATAAAATGTCTGATCTATAGAAATAAAAGATAAAGAAAAAAGGGAAATTTTTTTTTCTAATCCATATCTCTCTCATTCCTTTCTTACAAACAAAAGAGTTTTTCTTATTGAAGGCTGGATTATTATCCATTTTTAGTGATAAAAAATCACGACATACTAGTTATGTCACTCTCACTATACCCACGTATAATATAATATGTGGGTATGTAGTATATGATTCGTCTATTTCTTAGAGTACGAAAGACGAATCGAATCTTCTTATGGTTCTATTTAAGAATGGGTATGCCATACACCCCGCGGGGATTGTAGTTCAATTGGTCAGAGCACCGCCCTGTCAAGGCGGAAGCTGCGGGTTCGAGCCCCGTCAGTCCCGAACTAGGGTTCAATGAATGGAGAAATTGATATTTCCTTTTTCCATGAAAAAAAGGGGCAGGGAGCAAGATCAAATACCCACAGGGCACCCTTACTTCACTTTTTTATTTTGCATCTCTCATTAAAGAGGGAGGGAGGGCATATAGGAATTTTTTTTTCACTACTCCCAATCGATAAAGAAAGACACACATACGATATGTGGATTAGTAGAATTTAGGATATTATATTACTCTATCTTTCTTTATGATGATACCATCCTCATCTTAATTTCCTATTCCACTCTTATGGAATAGAGTACCGGT